>NC_084616.1:42285014-42522514 GCF_033978795.1 Nerophis ophidion | reverse complement strand
AAATATTAATCATCAAAAACATGTCAGAGCTTGTCGCCAACTTGGCGAATCAGTTGGAGCGTATCACTGCTAATCTGTACTATACTGATGCAGAATGAGTAACGTCAGCCAAGAACGTCTTAACTGCAGACATGTATCCATAGAAAATATGGAAAAGCTCCTGATGGTGTTTGACGGAGAAGCAGCTGGAAGGAGTTACTGTATAAATCGGCTTTCCAGGTTAAATGCTGTGCAATATTGTTACATTACTTCCTAAAACTACTGTAGTTGATAGTATTACATTTATTGTATTATTTTTATACAACATTGTTAATCTAAAAGTTAGATTTTTTTTTTTTTAACAGTAATGTTACAAGTTATAAGCGGGCTGGATTTTCAATTTTTGGGGGCACCACTGATTGAAATTAATTGATTTCAATTAATTTCAATGGGAGATGTTGATTTGATAGCCAAGTGTTTTGAGTTAAGTACGCTCTCTGTCACAAAACCAAGTAATTTGTAAGTTGAGGTACTACTATGTACGTTGCTAATGTGTCTCACCTGATGTTAATGTTCAGCTGTAGAAAAACCTGCTTAAGCTCTCCCTGCATTCTGTCACACTCAAGCTGAGAGGCCATCAGATCGTCCTTCAGTCTACGGTAAGAGGCTTGGCTATCTTTTACCTTTAGGACAAATTTACATTCTGCGTGAACATAAGTTAATGTTGCTTTAATTTGTGCAAATTCTGAATACAATTATTTAAAAATACTTAAATACAGACTGGGAATCTGGAAGTTTAGGACAATATCTAAGTTGCTCAACAGCAGAACTACTCAAGTTCAGAGGCTCTATACAAAGTAGGGTGATGAAATATGATATATACCTCCTCTCGAGCCTTATTTAGTTCGTACTCTAGCTGCTGTGCTCTGTGGCTAAGCTCAGCATTGGTCCTGGTGAGCGTCACCTCCTTCAACCTCAGGGAACGTACTTGGTGCTGGAGCTCCTCCTCGCGCTGCTCTAATAGCTTCCTGGATTTATGGATAATGCAAGACAAGATGTGTTAAAACTGAACAGTGGTAGGTTTATTACAGCACCTTGTTACCTGTTGATGTGGTCCTCCTGCTGTTGCGCTCTGAGGGATGACAAGGTGTCAGATAGATCCCTGCTTTCCCGCTCCAGGCGGCTGCTCTCGCTGGCCCGGGCTTCCTCCATGCGCAGCTGGTGCTGGATCGTCTTGAGCTGTTGCTGCAGTTCTACCACCTGTGGTCATAGTCACACCCAAATTAAAACCAACTTACATAACTCCAATTCTACCTGGCAGTATTAACAACACCACACAAAACAGCTTATTGGTTGATAACTTCTTCTGGGTGAAAGGCACCGAAATGTTTGAAAATCTTACGAGCACAATTACCAACAATATTTTATTTGTTGATTTAATGCAATGCCAATGCTTGAGATCTTCCGCACTGACCTTCTTGTCAGCCGCAATGACCCGTGCTCTCTCAACCTGCAGCTCTTCTTGCAAACTGGAGGTGGCGTTGCGGCTGGCTGAGTTGCGTGCCAGTTCCAGCTCCAGTTCCCTAATTCTTTGCTCTTGGCGTTCCAAATCAGCCGTCTTAATGTGAAAACTCTTTTCCATTTGGGCTAGCTTGGTCTGGACCTGGTTCAGCTCTGCAGAAAGCTGAAGGAAGCCCGTGGGAATATATTTAAATTATTGGTTGTATTACAACAATATGCCTTTCATAACACTAAAAAGAAAACAACCTTGAGTTTTTCATTGTCTAGCAGGGTTTTGTGCCTCTTTAGGTCAATGTTTTTCTCCTTTTCGTAGCGTAGCTCTCGCTCTGCCGAGGTAAACAGACTCTGCACCCTCTGCAAGTCCTGCTTCATCTGTTTAGCCTCCTCTGCCTTCTGACTCAGCACTAAGTCCAGGGACTAAGAAGAGAATCAAGAATTGCTTTTGGACTGAATAGGAATATTTTAGTGTGTGAATGTCATCAGTTATTGTATTGTGATTCTACTGTTAATTATCAGCCAATTATACCTTGATGTGTGCCTGTGCCTCATTGATCTGGGCCTGCCAAGCCACTTGGTGCTGAGAGGCCAGTTGCTGCACCTCCACTTGTTTGGTCTGTAAGTGATTCTCCTGCTTTACAAAACACAACAACAAGTAAGGCCACCCCTATTAGTACACCTGCGCAATGTAGTACAGCCAAAACGTCTGTCTTCATTATACTGTAGCAATGGGAATTAATACCAATGTGTTAATTATTTAAGTCTGCACGTCAAATTAAAATTAATTGGTTGGGCATAACTCTAGCGGAGGAAATTCAATACAGTTACCTGATCTTTGGTCTTCTCCACTGGACCAAAAGTTAACTCCAAGTGTGCAGACTTCAAGTTTCTGCTAAGTGCTTCATCATTCAAAGAGAGTTGATCCTGCTGCTGCTGAAGTTGCTTCTTAAGGTGTTGCAACTCAAGCTCCAGTTTCTCTTTTTCCCCTTCGGCTGCCAGTTTCTTCTGGACGTTGTCACTCAGCTTGGCCTGCAGCTCTGCCGTCAGCAGCCGTTCAGAGACCATCTCATCCCTAAAAAAGAAAAATATGTGGAAGCCAGACAAGAAAACGTATTCGCATCATTCTACCTGGTGGTCAATCATTTCTTTCCCATTGCCATTGCTCCAATTATGGGGAAAATATTGCATATTTTGTGTATTTGCCATACTAAAGGTTTTTATTTCTTTGGAAATAAAAAGGCATAAAACATTTTTTTATGGCAATGGATATTTGTGAAGTTGATATGTAAATTTAAACTTGAAAAAGTAAAAGAAATAATCGATAACTTTAATAACTGAGACCCTTTAAGGTCCCGGGGACTGTAAACAGTAACCAAAATGTAACCAAGCCCTAAGGTTTACAATATGTATTCTATTGGCAAATATCCAAATGGCCGCCAAATGCTTAGATTTGTCAGTGTATGCCCTTGAAGTGTTGACCTCACACATTTGTATGAGAAAACTGGAGAACAGTGGTGTCTAAAGTCCGGCCCACAGCTGATTTTTTAAACATTTTAAAAATACTACCCAAATAAAAAGTGGAATAAAAGGGCAAACAACTGAAATGTAATGACAAAATGTTGCAATAATGACAGTCATTGCTCAAAAATATAATACACACTAATAATTGACGGATATATTTCAATTTGATCTAGAGAGTAAGCGTTGAAAGTCAAAATAATATACATTTAAAAATGACTTATTTTACCACGTTTATGACCTTTTTGTCTGATTTTTTTGAATTGTTCATAAATAATAAGAAACTTTGTAATTAATTATTTACCCATTTACGACTCCAATGACTTCTAATGATATGTTTTGGGGAAAATATTGCATATTTTGTGTTTTTGCCATAAAAAACTGTTGGTTTTTTTTCGGAAATAAAAGACATAACACATTTTTTTTATTTTTTTTTTAATGGCAACGTATATTTCTGAAGTTGATCGATAAATTTAAATTTGATAAGTTAAAAAATACAATCCATGACTGATTTTTGGTACTTTAATAACTGAGACCCTTTAGGGTTCCCGGGACCTTTAACAGCAACCAACATTTAGCCAAGCCCTAAGGGTTACGATATATATCGAAAAATATTAAAATGGCCGCTGAATCCTTGGATTTGTCATTATATGCCCCTGAGGTGTTGACGTCACACATTTTTATGAGAAAACTCGAGAACAATGGTGCCAAAGTGTGGCTTGCAGCTGATTTTTAAAACATTGACAAAATACTACCCAAATAAAAAGTGGAATAAAAGGGCAAATAACTGAAATGTAATGAAATGTGAACCACACCTAAAAAAGTCACAAACCTGAGTTTTTTGTGTTCTGTTTGAAGGATGCTAAGTTCTTTGGCTTGTCGATCAGTCTGCTCTTGAAGTTGGTCAACCTGTACTTGGTATTCCTGCAGGTCATTTTGGGTTTGGTTACTGTCCTTGTGGCGTTCCATCTCACTCTGGTGTCGCCGGTGGGCACGCTCCATCTGAGCTAACTGAAATATATTTGTACACAAAGCCGTGAATCAACATGGTCTAATTTGAAATACTTTCCTTTCTTACATTTATTATCAGTTTTGATCATTTACTTACTTTGGGAATTTTGGCAGTTTAATAAATAAGTTCATAAAATGAAAACTCAAAAATATTTTGTGCTGTGTTTCTTGTCCCTTCTAAAAAAGACCAGTAATCAAGTTAGGCGGGTGGTTTTGTTTGGCAACCTTGAGAATGTTCCACTACAGTTCACGGTTAAAAATAACAATACTAGGACATCTTGAGTGTACGCAGACTTGACGCTTGCAAACCTTCTCCTCCAGAAATGCCTTTTCCCCCTTGACTTGGCTAAGACTCTTGATGAGGGTTTTCCCTTGCTGGCATTCAGTCTGGAGACTGCTGACCTCAAGTCTCAGCTTCTTCAGCTCTCTCTCACCAATCTGTAAAGCCTTGGGTGAAATAGTAAAGAATATTTCAATAAGCTTACTAATAGCTCACTTTTGTAGGTGTTTTAAACGCTTCCAATGCATTAATGTTCTGTATAATACCTCCTTGTCTTTTTTTAGGGCAGCCTGTGCAGCACTTAAGTCCAACTCTAGCTGTTTTCTCCAGTTCCTCTCCTCGGTCAGACGAGCTTCCAGCAGAGCCAGTCTCTCCGGGCCACTTTCTCGAATGTGCTTGATACATTGACAGAGGAGAATAATCATAATGCCTGTGTCCCTCAGATTAGATAGGGACCTGTGTAATACATACTAAGAATGAGGTTGATTCTTTCCTATTGTCCTCAATCTTATAAATGTTTAATACACTTAACATAAAACATGAAGTGTTTCTTACCAGCTGTAAGAAGGGCTCTGTGGTTTGGACCTCATCTCCATTCTTTAACAGATTAAATTGTGTTTCCTGCTTCTTCAGCTCTCCCTCAAGGTTTTTGATCTGCATGAACAAATAATCGTGAGGATGATCATGGACCTGACCTCCAACCTAAACTATATCTTTAAATCAAAAAATGTTGGACTAACTATCTTCTACTTCTCTGACCAATTATCAACCATCACTTCTACTGTATATTGCAGAGAGGGCTACATATTACCCTCTGATGTAGTCCTTCCAGTTCTCCTTCATGGCGATGCCTCGCCTCCTTGCTGGCATTCTGGGCTTCCCCTAGCAGAGCCTCCAGCTCCTCGTTCCTCTCCTCCAGTTCCTCCTGCTCCTTGCGTAGCCGCTGAAGTTGGCGCTCCAACTCTCTCACCTGAACAAGCCTGTCCTCAATCATCGCATGACAGCTGGCATACAATGTTGACAGGATCAGTCAATATTATGCAATGAACAGGGATTGTTAAAGACTTCACATTTACCGTTTGTGAGTCGGATCAGTTTCTTTTGATAAAAAGTCAGCCAGTATGTTCTGTGGTTCAACGTTCTTTTGACTTCTGTCATCTTTCAGGGATTGGTTGTCATTGCTTGTTTCCAGCTGGACAAACACAACAACATGTTGCTGTATAGTTTAGACTTAAATTAGACATAGAATGTACAACAACACCAACCCGCTGAAGCATATTTTTCTTCTCCGACTCTAAAGAATGCACTCTCTCCCTCAGACTTATGTTGTCTGCATCTAATCTGTCACTTTGCTCTTTGGCCCTCTGCAGCTTCATCATATCTAGAAAAAAGTCAAAGAAAACATGTATATATGACAAACTGAATGTCCTCTGGGCAGTGCTGTAGTATAAAACCATTTTTCACCATTTAGCAGGAATAAAATGTAAACACAAAACCTTTTCTGGGGTTTGTTAGTTGAGCTTATTCACCACCACAATTCTTAAAATACATTAAATGTAATTATTGTTAATCTTTTTGTATCAACGTAAAAGACTTTGATGAAATATAAAGTGTCATAGACAACTGGTAATGTTTAATACATCCGCATATTTAGGCTCGTACTGCAATAAATGTTAGTTCCAAATATTACCGCATTGTTTCAGTTTGTCCACTTCTTTCCTGAGAATCTCTAATTCTTGCAGCGTTTCCTGAAGCTCTGACTCTAGAATAATCAAAATATATTATATTAAGTTGCTTAAGTACCAAACGTTTCATCATTCATTGGGGCACACAAGCAATTTTTTTGTAACATACCACACACGTCCAAACTGTTGCTTTTGGCCACATCAAGCTCATTGTTGAGCCTTCGGATTTCCTGATGAGCCATCTCCAACCTGCTTGACGCCTCGTCCAAGTCGCGCTCCAGCCGCTGGCGCTCATTACGCTCATGGGAGATCTCCTCGCTGTGAGCCTGTCGTTGAAGGATACTTGCGTTAATGGCTGCTGAGATTATTAGGAGGAGAGAAAACAGATGCTGTCAAAAGTCATGCATTTTGAAAAGGGAGGTTTATCATCACCGCAGGTCTGCAAATGAGTGAGGGGATAGACCTACATTTTGTGTGAAGGATTCCCCTTCACCAAAAACCAGTGCAACAATGGCTTTCATGCTACGTGCCCCTGCAGCCTATCAACTGCCATCAAATATTGTATTTAAAACCAGGTACTTCCCAATGACAAGTTAGCCTATCAACTGCCATCAAATATTGTATTTAAAACCAGGCATTTCCCAATGACAAGTTATTGAAAAAGCAATCGCAGTGGTCATGCAGGTATCAGTAAAAACAAGCAGTGCCACACTGAGACAAGCCAGAGATGTCACTTTTTGAATGGCTTTTTCAATCACAAATATGTTAGTCATGTTAGTTCAGTCGTGGGAGGGAACCTACAGGGGCAATATTGTTTTTGCTCTGACCAGACTTGCGCAGACCAAAGAGTTTCTTCCAAGGAGTCTGGGACGAACCCTGCTGGGAGCAAAGACCATGTGTGTGCAGCATCACACCAAACAAGTTCATTTAGAATGGGGGGGTCCTGGTTTCTTCAACCAGGAGAGAACAGGAAATGTTCAGATTCAACATTGATGTAGTGCCTGCACGTATTCACATTGGTCAATGATGGACAATGTAATCCCAAAATAAACATTGTAGGATAACATAAATTCGGAAGTAATCTTTTGTTGTAAAACATTGATGCTATTATGCACCATTACAAATGGCTGGGAATAATAACATTTGTTGGTACAGAACAGCATCGGAAATACTTGCAAATACTATACGGTTTGTATGTTCATACAAACACAACAGTGGTTGTATAGTCATACCAACACTATACTGTTTGTATTAATTCAGCTTTTGCAGAGTTCCTTTTAAAATGTGTTTCAAAGACAAAAAACATCCTTGGAATAGCTTTTTGCAACAAATAATATTGAGTAAAGAAAAACTGCAGCTTCAAACATGGTACACTTTTTCGTCTTTTTGGCCTGCGACTAATGTAGTAGAGAACGGTGTATTTGTCGGCCACGGACATTCGCGCACAGATAACTCACCACATGCCACAGAGAACTGGTTTCCAATCGCATAATCTAGATCAGGGGTCCGCAACTCAAAACTCTGGAGCCTCATGCGGCTCTTTCATATCTCAGCTCTTGCTCCCTTTGGCTTGCTTTTGAAGCAATATGAAAATAAACAATAGCTATTTAATTTAATTATACTTAGTTTATGTTAATTTAAGGGCTTCACGGTGGAAGAGGGGTTAGTGCGTCTGCCTCACAATACGAAAGTCCTGAGTAGTCAGGGTTCAATCCCGGCCTCGGGATCTTTCTGTGTGGAGTTTGCATGTCCTCCCCATGAACGCGTGGGTTCCCTCCGGGTTCTCTGGCTTCCTCCCACTTCCAAAGACATGCACCTGGGGATAGGTTGATTGGCAACACTAAATTGGCCCTAGTGTGTAAATGTGAGTGTGTATGTTGTCTGTCTATCTGTGTTGGCCCTACGATGAGGTGGCGACTTGACCAGGATGTACACCGCCTTCCGCCCGATTGTAGCTGAGATAGGCAACAGCACCCCCCGCGACCCCAAAGGAAATAAGCAGTAGAAAATGGATGGATGGATGGATGTTAATTTAACATTTGCCATTTAGACAGTTGGGTGATCTTTTAATGAATGAATAAAACTTATATTAATATTTTGTTAATAAAAGGTACATCACATTCCCTTTGCGTCATCTTTTGTTGCCAAGTTTTTAGGTAAGCTAGCAATGGACCTATCAAAAAAGGTAAATATTTCTGATGAAAGTAAAACATTTAATGCTTCAACAACAGATTAATTAGCATTTACTGTGGCCGGATAATGTGTGTTTAATATGTGGGGAGAAAATAGCAAACAACAAAAAAACTCAAACGTTGAAAGACATTTCCAAAACAAACACACATCATTTGTGTAAAAATAGCCAGCTGGAAATGTCTGAAAAAGAGCAGTTTCAGAACTGGTGTGGAAAGCTGACGATGAGCAAAAATACCCAGTGAGTCGTCGGTGTTTGATTTCATAAATGTTATAGCATAAGTGTAATGAAACTTGTAATGAATATGTGATGCAATCGTAATTTTAGGGCTCAGAGTTTACAGCTCTAGGTGGGTTTTATTTGGTGGGAAATGGGCTTGAATGGCTCTGTGTATGCAGAAGGTTGCTGACCCCTGATCTAGATAATTTAACCTGAAAATCTGTAAAGCCAAACACGATCAGATCAAGGTGTTTCTAAGTGTTGTAAATATTTTATTTCGAGCTGAATCATTTGAGAAATCACACTATTTTAGTGCATGAAAACGTACCAACTGTGATTCCAGTCATACTGTATATTAGCCATGAAACAGGACAACTAACTCAAATGTGTGTCAGTTCTTCACCTGTAGTGGGACATCCCTATTGTTGCCAGATAAACTCTGGGTGTCAAGCCTCCTTTCAGCACCTTCTAGTCTTTCAAGCAGTGTTGCCCGCTCCACCAGTAAGTAAGCCACCTGTTCACTGGGGCTGCTCAGGCCTATCTCCCCCAGGTCTTCCTGGGCTAACATCTCCGCCAGCTCCTTGCTCTGAATCTCTGGAGGAACATTTTTCATTAGACTATCACAGGACAACAGGTGTTATTTAGTTTAGTTTTTTTTAAATGCCAATAATGTACAGAAACGTTATGGTGGGCTGACCTTGTTGCTGACTGATGCGGTGCAGCTCTTGTCGCAGATGTTCATTGTCTCTTTCATAGCCAGCAGTCACACACTCGCGCTGTTGCAAAAGCCCACGGATATGCCCAACATAGCTGTCCACCTGACATAACAGTTTAAGGACACATTCCAAAACAAGCAAAATCACTCAGAAAGACACAGACCTCTTGCGTACGCCTAAACACTTGGAAACTGTGAAATCAGTACAGAATATGTATTTTAAGTAAAATATGTTTGTTTTTATATTTTTGTCCAATAAACTGATTTTTTAAATTATTTTTTGGTAGATGATGAAAATTAGGTAACAATGATGAATGAAAAACTGAAAATGTCATATATAATTCTTTGGATCACCTCCTTCATTTCGTTGGCCTGCTGTGAACGTAAAGTATGCAGCTCCTGTGTGGACTGCTGCAGCTTCGCCTCGGCGTCGAGGAGCCGCTGCCAAAGGTGGCGCTGTCGCTCGTCTGAACTGGCCTCCGAGGGCAAACCATCACCTTGGAGCCGCATGGAAATCTGGTCCTGCTCTGACCGCACCTAAAGAAAAGGAGGATAAAGTGGATGCTCTAGAGCTGACTTCATCGGAGTACAAGTAAGATTACGGTACATAAAAACTACTTAACTGATCTGAAAAAAAAAATGGAACAGGATTAGGGCATGCAGAGGGTTGGATTAATGATTAGGCATATTTTAGGTGATCAATACAAACTATACAGCAGGGCTATTCAACTGGGGAACCAAATACGGCCTGACACCATTCCGGTCCCCAGGTTCAGTTCATAACTTGGAAGACAAAACAATTTTGCGGCATATTCCTTTTGGGCACAAGAGTTCTCCTGTTGAATAGAGGATCTTGAACCACTGTCAACACAATAGCAGATCCTTGCATTGACATTTTAATCTAGCTAAGAAACATAGAATGCTGGGTCCAAACTTGTGATTTACATATAACTGAAGTGTTCCACAAGGCACCCCTTTAAACTATTTGCTTTTTGGAAGGTTTTTTTTTTCCCCCCCCGTAATGTGACTTATGTGACTTAGGGTTTACTGTGGATTGTTTACTGCAGATGCAATCAGTAGTCGTTTGTTCAACTTCTTTAGTTTTACTAGTGGTGTTCCCGAAGGTTTCATTTTAGGTCCTCTCTTTTTCATCATTTGGGCTGTATTTATTTACTGGTTGCCCGCAAGTTCATTTCAAATAACTTGTGAGAGACAGACAATTTTGCAGAAGTTTTTTAAAAACAGCAGAGCGCTTCTGCAAGAAACTCTGACAAAACAAATAAATCCAAATGAAATGTCACTATAAAGACGCTGTAGAAATGTGGCCACAAAACTATTTAGATGACTATCCTTGCTGGCCTGATGGTCAGTTAAAAAACATTTAAATCATATGTAGTCCTGCAGACCCCGCTATGGACTGGACTCTCACATTATTAACCGTGTCCACTCAGGTTTTTGTGCCCTGATGTGGGATCTGAGCCGAGGATGTTTTTGTGGCTTGTGCAGCCCTTTGAGACACTTGTGATTGAGGAAGGGCTATATGAATAAACTTTGATTGATGCTTTGTTTGATATTTCATTCATCATGACATATTTTCATATACGTCTTTTATTTGGTTTTATTTAAAGTTTTCTACGCCACATTGAAAAATTTAACTTCAATGCATACTTACTCATGAACCATTAGATTCCAACAACAGATAAAGTCAAAGCCTTTAATGTTTTATGGTTGTCATGATTATCAGCTGATTTGTGCTGCTGTTGTGTCACACAGGCAATATATTGGCATGATATTTGTATAAAATAAATCTATATCAGTTTAGAAAAACATTCAGTGTCTAGTGAGAAAGCTATTGCCTTCAAGGAGCATACAGAAGGCTGCAAGCCTAGAATGGGATGCCAACACTAAACACATGTCGCTGAACTCCATACTGTATTTTACAGACTGTGTAACTTGAGTGGGCCCCACCCGAGGCCCAAAACATGCAGCGTATTGTCACAAGCCCTGTATCAGGTCTCCCGGGGACTTGTTGGAGTAAAATGCTACACACGGCTCTATAATATGGCAAGAAAAAAACTAAACGGCAAGATAACATTTACAACGGCAGGCAAAAGATAATAACTATGAGGACTTGTCATCTGGATGATTATTGAAGATGTTTACCTCTTCCTGGTCCATGGTGCCACATTAAGTTGGATGAAACTGCCTGGTAGGAATGGAACTTGGCTTCCGTGGTGGGAAAAAAAAACAAGATTCCAGGCGACTGTTTATCCTTCAGTTGCACATAAAGTGCAAACAACATTCGACTTCAGGTACATTTTTGCTGTTGGATATCAAAACATAATGCTGTCAGTTCAGGTCACAGCAAAGTTAGACTTGTTGACATGATCCAATGCAGATCTTAGAGCAGTTTATATGTAAAATTTGCACAAATGAAAGCAGTTTATATGTAAGATTTGCACAAATGGTATGACAAAGCACTATACAGCTTCTTTATGCATCTCTTCTAAGGTGATAGTATTAAACAATATATACCGTAAACCAGTGTTTGTCAACCTTTTTTGAATAGGGGAACATTTTTTTTCCAAAAAAAACAACAACAGAGGCACACCACCAGCAGAAAAGGTTAAAAAATGAAACTCCACAAGGTTGTCGTGCCTTATTTTGTGTTTGTTGTGGTTTCTTGTGTGTAGCGCTTTAGTTCCTGTCTTGCGCTGTAATTTTGGTGACTCTTCTTGTTTTGTTGATGTTCTCCTGTAGCAGTTTCACACTTTCCTTTGAGTGTTATGTGCCCATCCCTGCTTTGTTTTCGCAATCAAGACTATTAAAGTTGTGCGTACGCTATCCTTCTTTTTGGGGACGTTGTTGATTGTCATGTACGGATTTACTTTGTGGACGCCGTCTCCGCTCCACACGCTGTAAGTTTTTGCTATCGTCCAGCATTCTGTTTTTGTTTACTTAGTAGCCAGTTCAGTTTCACTTTTGTTTTGCATAGCCATCCGTATGGTTCAGTGCCTTTTCCCAGCGGGACTTGTCTTTTGTTATTTTTTTGTTTAAAAGCCTACTGAAACCCACTACTACCTACCACACAGTCTGATAGTTTATATATCAATGATGAAATATTAACATTGCAACACATGCCAATACCGCCTTTTTAGTTTACTAAATTGCAATTTTAAATTTCCCGGGAGTTTCTTCTTGAAAATGTAGCGTAATGATGATGTGTACGTGTGACGTCACGGACTGTTAGGAAATATGAGCGCTGCACACACACACAGCTAAAAGTCGTCTGTTTAACTGCATGATTACACAGTATTTTGGAGATCTGTGTTGCTGAATCTTTTACAATTTGTTCAATTAATATTGGAGAAGTCAAAGTAGAAAGATGGATTTGGGAAACTTTAGCCTTAAGCCACACAAACACACGGTGATTCCTTGTTTAAAATTCCTGGAGGTGAAACTTTATTATGGATCAGAGCGGTCAAGCGAACATGGATACCGACCGAATGTCAACCAGCAGGTTTCGGTGAGAAAATTGTGGTAAAAAGTCGCTTCTTACCGGAGATCAGCTGAGCTTACGCCGTCCATAAAGCTGCCGTTGACTTCCCTGAGACACAGGCGTCAAGACACCCGTGGACACACCCCTCCGACTATCAGGTACTGTTAAACTCACTAAAACACTAGCAACACAATAGAAAGATAAGGGATTTCCCAGAATTCTCCTAGTAAATGTGTTTAAAAACATCTGAATCCGTCCCAATGCAATCGCGTTTTTTTTTTAACTTGATTTGTTTTTTGGGGGTTTTTTTCTAGTCCGCCGCTATCAATATCCTCAAACACGAATCTTTCATCCTCACTCAAATTAATGGGGAAATGGTCCTTTTCTCGATCCGAATAGCTCTTTTTGTTGGAGGATTCCATTAAAAACAATGTGAATATGTGAGGAGCCATCAACATGTGACGTCATCATCTGCAACTTCCGGTAAAGGCAGGGCTTTTCTGTTAGCGACCAAAAGTTGCAAACTTTATCGTGGATGTTCTCTACTAAATCCTTTCAGCAAAATTATGGCAATGTCGCGAAATGATCAAGTATGACACATAGAATGGACCTGCTATCCCCGTTTAAATAAGAAAATCTCATTTCAGTAGGCCTTTAAGCGTTACATAACTTTTTACCTGCACACTGTCTCCCGTTGTGCTCTGCATATTGGAATCACGACAAATTACCATCCTCGACAAGTTCAGACTTCTACAAAGCAATGAACTACCTGCTGCCACCGACTGATATGGAGTATTACATGGTTACCCTGCAAAGCTCGGTGCAGCACAGGCACAAGATAACGGTACATTACTATTATTATTGATTTGCAAATAATATTTTTTGTATTAATTAGGTGAAGTTGCATAATTTCCCACGGCGCACCAGACAATATCTCACGGCGGTTGAAAAACACTGCCCTATGCATCTAAATGGGGTTAAAATATGTATTTTGGAGCGAACATCCATTTTCTACCGCTTGTCCCTTTCTTCAAAATGTCTGACGTCGAGCAATTAGTTTTTTTTCTAATAGGACAACACACCACGTACATTCTTTTTGCCCACACAAGCTTGACAGAGATGCAATTAATACATAAAAAAGTATTAAACCAACATATTTAAACGCTCAGGAAAATCTACGAAAAACATTCAGTCTTCAGCCGCGAGCTAGCAAGGCGGCAAAGTTAGCCCCAAAGTTGGAATGTGCGGCTAAAAGCTAATGCTAGTCCGGGCTAACCCTCCAGGCGCTCGTCTGGGGACTAAAAGTGAGCGTCCACCGGATAAAGTACTCCACACAACGTCGCCGTGCTGAAGTTCATGTTGCTAACCCTTGTCAAAATGTAATAGGACTCACCGTATAGCGACAAGGGCTACAAGTTTGGCTAACTGTTGCCGACAGGCGTGGTGAAGTGGACTGGCTTCCACTAGCACCTTGGCAACGGAGCGTACCATTATTACGACCAAGTGGGGGAAAAATCAGTCTTAAAATAACACCCATCCGTCCATTTTCCTACAACTTGTCCCTTTCGGGGTCGCGGGGGATGCTGGAGCCGGTCTCAGCTGCATTCGGGCGGAAGGCAGCGTACACCCTGGACAATACTTATATCTTTAACCAGGCAACAGCTAAATCACACCCCTGCTGCCCCCAAACATATACCAGAGTGTTTTATTATATTTATTTTTCATCCATACATATATCCATCCATCCATCTTCTTCCGCTTATCCGAGGTTGGGTCGCGGGGGCAGCAGCCTAAGCAGGGAAACCCAGACTTCCCTCTCCCCAGCCACTTCGTTCTGCTCTTCCCGGGGGATCCCGAGGCGTTCCCAGGCCAGCCGGGAGACATAGTCTTCCCAACGTGTCCTGGGTCTTCCCCGTGGCCTCCTGGACGGGCCCTTAACACCTGCCTAGGCAGGCGCTCGGGTGGCATCCTGACCAGATGCCCGAACCACCTCATCTGGCTCCTCTCGATGTGGAGGAGCAGCGGCTTTACTTTGAGTTCCTCCCGGATGGCAGAGCTTCTCACCCTATCTCTAAGGGAGATCCCCGCCACACGGCGGAGGAAACTCATTTCGGCCGCTTGTACCCGTGATCCTACCCCTACCATTATATTTATTTTCCTTTTAAGATAAAGCCTACTGAGTGTGGACTGTGGAGAGCCAAATGGAACCGAAATAAGTAACATAACACAATTTTTGCAATAATTAGTTAAATTTGTCATTAATTAAATCATCCATCCACCCATTTCTACCGCTTATTCCCTTTTGGGGTCGCGGGTGGCGCTGGCGCCTATCTCAGCTACAATCGGGCGGAAGGCGCTGTACACCCTGGACAAGTCGCCAACACGGATAGACAGACAACATTCACACTCACATTCACACACTAGGGCCAATTGAAATTAAATCATTGAATAATGAAATCATAAAATCAATATTTACATAAATTGTAAAATAAAACATTAAATTATGAAATAAATAATGAATTAAATGATTAAATACTTAAAATGTAATTTTAAATTTGAATATTGGCCAGAGTGTGTGAATGTGAGTGTGAATGTTGTATGTCTATCTGTGTTGGCGCTGCAATGGGGTGGCGTCTTGTCCAGGGTGTACCCCGCCTACCGCCCGAGATGGGCTCCAGCACCCTCCGCAACCCCAAGAGGGACAAGCGGTAAAAAAATGGATGGATGGATGGAACTATATATAACTTCTGAAATGTAAAATTAATTAAATTATTAAATCATGGAATGATTAAATCAATTTGTAATTAAATTTATAATTAATTAATTCAATTAAGGAATACATTATAAATTGAATTATTAAATAATCTAATGGAATTTGACATTGAACATATTAATTATGCCCTAGTGTGTGAATGTTGTCTGTCTATCTATGTTGGCCCTGCCATGAGGTGGTGACTTGTCCAGGGTGTACCCCGCCTACCGCCCGATTGTAGCTGAGATAGGCGCCAGCGCCCCTCGCGACCCCAAAAGGGAATAAGCGGTTGAAAATGGATGGATTTAGTAACACATTTATGTATTAAATTCCATCCATCCATTTTCTACCACTTATTCCCTTTGGGGTCGCGAGGGCGCTGGTGCCTATCTCAGCTACAATCGTGCGGAAGGCGCTGTACACCCTGGACAAGTCGCCACCTCATCGCAGGGCGTAATAAATTCCAATTATAATTAATCCATGACACATTTAAGTAATTATTTAAATATGAGTTTATTCATTACATTTAGTTCCATCAAAATTACCATAAAATATACGTTAATATTTTATTATAATGATTCGCACTTTAAACTATAGCTCATTGAGTATGGCAAGGCCATATAGGACAACATACAATGAATATACATATCTTTAAATAATGACTTAAATGTGTCATCAATTAATTAAGTCATTAAATAATTAAATACTCATTAAATCATTAAATAAATAAGTAGTCGTAATGGTTTGTACAGTCCTTTGAGACATTTGTGATTTAGGGCTATATAAATAAACATTGATTGATAAGTAATTAAATGAGAAATAATCAATTGAATGATGAAATTGATAATTAATTTAATAATTAAATGCAATTATACATTAGATATATTAATGACAGATTTATTAACACATTTATGAATTATCCATCCATCCATTTCCTACAACTAATTCCCTTTGGGGTCGCGGGGGGCGCTGGTGCCTATCTCAGCTCCAATCGGGCAGAAGGCGGTGTACACCCTGGACAAGTCGCCACCTCATCGCAGGGCCAACACAGATAGACAGACAACAATCACACTCACATTCACACACTAAGGCCAATTTAGTGTTGCCAATCAACCTATCCCCAGGTGCATGTCTTTGGAAGTGGGAGGAAGCCGGAGTACCCGGAGGGAACCCACACAGTCACGGGGAGAACGTGCAAAGTTCACACAGAAAGATCCCGAGCCCGGTATTGAACCCAGGACCTTCGTATTGTGAGGCAGACGCACTAACCCTCCTCAACCGTGCTGCCCCATTAATGAATTAAATAAACATTTTAATCCACTAATGGCACATTTGGTAATTATTTAAAGATGTATTTATTTATTAATTTCATTTGGTTTGGACCTCCATAACCAAGAATCAGACTTTTTTGTTTTATTAATATTGAAAAATCTGAAAAATTGTGTTAATTGTTATGACAATGTCAGGTTTCATACCATTTTTTTTTTTTTTGTTGGATGATAGATACCATCTTCATTATTTACAATGAAAAAGTAGTAGTATTTTCGTCCTGGTCGTGGAACTGTGGAACAGCGCAATACTCTCGGCAGAGTCCTTGAAAGTGCATGGGCGTTTGCCCAACCAGTCTACATATGCTTTGTGGACTTGGAGAAGGCATTCGACCGTGTCCCTCGGGAAGTCCTGTGGGGAGTGCTCAGAGGGTATGTGGTCTCGAACTGTCAGATCGTGGCTGTCCGCTCCCTGTATGATCAGTGTCAGAGCTTGGTCCGCATTGCCGGCAGTAAGTCGGACACATTTCCAGTGAAGGTTGGACTGCGCCAAGGCTGCCCTTTATCACCGATTCTGTTTATAACTTTTACTGACAGAATTTCTAGGTGAAGTCAAGGCATTGAGAGGATCTGGTTTGGTGGCTGCAGGATTAGGTCTCTGCTTTTTGCAGATGATGTGGTCCTGATGGCTTCATCTAGCCAGGATCTTCAGCTCTCACTGGATCGGTTCGCAGCTAAGTGTGAAGTGACTGAGATGACACCTCTGAGTCTATGGTTCTCGCCGGGAAAAGGGTGGACTGCCATCTCTGGGTTGGGGAGGAGACCCTGCCCCAAGTGGAGGAGTTCAACTATCTCGGAGTCTTGTTCACGAGTGGGGGAAGAGTGGATCGTGAGATCGACAGGTGGATCGGCGTCTTCAGTAATGCGTACGCTGTCTCGATCCGTTGTGGTGAAGAAGGAGCTGAGCTGGAAGGCAAAGCTCTCAATTTACCGGTCGATCTACTTTCCCCTCCTCAATTTTGGTCATGAGCTTTGGGTTATGACCGAAAGGACAAGATCACGGGTACAAGCGGCCAAAATTAGTTTCTGCCGCCAGATGGCCGGGCTCACCCTTAGAGATAGGGTGAGAAGCTCTGTCATCCGGTAGGAGCTCAAAGTAAAGCCGCTGCTCCTCCACATCGAGAGGAGCCAGAGGAGGTGGTTCGGGCATCTGGTCAGGATGCCACCCGAACACTTATTTAGGGCACCGGTAGAAGGCCAAGGGGAAGACCCAGGACACGTTGGGTATACTATGTCTCCCGGCTGGCCTGGGAATGCCTCGGGATCTCCAGGAAGAGCTGGACAAAGTGGCTGGGGAGAGTAAAGGCTGGGCTTCCCTGCTTTGGCTACTGCCCCCACGACCCGACCTCAGATAACCGGAAGAAGATGGATGGATAGATAGATAGAAAGTAGTAGTAGTAATAGTAATAGTCCACCACATAGAACTTTGTTGTGTTCCATATCTTCAAAATGACTTGTTTTTTCTTGAAGGGCAGGGATGTTTAGAACGCGTCTCGTTAATTTTTGGTTGGCTCAAGGCACATTGTAAAAATAAAAATTAAGACAAAACCCATTAACGATTGGAACATCAGAGCAAAAGGCCCAATGTAAGGATAAAAAAAAACTAAAATGCTGATTTACAAAAATCGAGATGTTTTTTTTGTTTTTTTAATATCAAAATGGCCTCCCACTTCCAGTGAGAGTAATGAGTTTGAATGATATTTTTTTACATTAAAGACATTAATACATTTTTTTCTTCAATTATAAAACATGTATTTCCAAGTGACTAACTGCAAAAATAGAATACCTGTTTTTTTGTCGCCACTCCAATCACGTGTAAATATAACCACTAGAGGGTGACAAATCCGCCTTGTTTTACTTTAGAGAATTTTGGGATATAGTGATGACGTAGTGATAGTATTGCTGCATTATTGCTCCTTTTAAACATCATTTATGATGATCATTTATATATTTATTTTTGGATGTTGAGTGCAAGATTTTGAAGCTGTCAATCCATTTTCTACACCACTTTTTATCAGTCAGGATCACAACAGGGTTTGAAGTCTTTTGGAGGTGATTAGGGGGAAATCTGGACGACTGTGGCCTGGGCTCCAGTTAGTTAAAGGGTGCACATTAAGGGGCAATCGAGCCTACGCCAGCTGCATGAACGTCTGCTTTGTGCATTGACACATACCAATGGCATAAAAGCATGCTGTTCTTTGTTATGTAAGGTTAACCCCGCTATAAAGGGACATATTTACATAGTTCCTCCTTCCTAAATGTTTTTAGTGTGACCAGTGTTCTCACATGTCATGCGGACATATGAGTAATGTTACAACCATGTGTTAATCTTTCCACACAATCCACTAATCAACACATATCATATGGTATAATGTAAATCCATACCGAAGCCTGTGACATGTCATCTCTGTCTTGTGTTGTTTTTGTGTTGTCATTTTAATGTGCGGCCACTGCCAAAGGGTGTGCCCAATTGGAGTCTCTTTTTTTTTGGGATGGAGTTGAGGGAGGCAGAGAAAAAGGGAGCACTGTTAGGCTCGGAGGAAATGGGCGGTCTGTTTGGAAAGTTTAGATGGTGTGAGTAGGAAAATAAAAGGGGTGTGGTATGCCCAGAAAGGAGAGGGGACCACCTACAGGACACAACATTGCAGTAGTTGGTATCGTAAGGCAGCTCCTGGGGTCTGATTGAGAGCAAGAGCAAAAGCCAGGTAAGAAGATCTTTTTTAAAGACTTTTTGTGGAGTGTTTGTGGATTTTTTTTGTTGGTACAGTGTTTGATTGTGACTGCAAAATACCTGTATCTAAGTTGTTAATGTGTTCACAGAACAGATTTCAATAATTGTTTTTTTTAGGAAGTGTTTCTTGGGTCATCTGCACATATACATCATACATCAGCAGCCCACGTCGGAGCTTTTGCAACCTGCAAACTGAAAAGGTCTTCTTAAGGATTGATTTGGGAATTGTGTTGAATGAGAGTTGATTCTTAATCAAATTGTCACTTTGAGAATTGGAATCGGATTAAATCAAAAGTTGTGGTAAGATTCACATCCCTATAAAGTTGAACCTGAACTTAAGAGTGCCCCAACTTAAATGTGTTTTGAGATAAGTGCAGTCTCTTGGTAATTGTTAATAATAATTACAATTTTGAGTTATAAGCATCCCTGCTCTTAGTTGGCATAGCAAATGTCACAATGACATCTGGTCTTACTTGCTAGCATTAGTTTACAGGTAGAAATCCACATCACTTTTTTTTTCCAAAGTGAGAGTGAATGACAGTGCTGTAGAGAAGAAGTGGATGATATTCATTGAATTAAAGAAATAAATCCTTAAAATCATGACAGTACAAACTTGGCGAAACAATTTTAGCGCATCACTGCTGGTCTGCACCATACCTAAGCAGAATGAGTCTATCGCCAGCCAAGGATTTTAAAATTATATCCAACAGTGGACATCTTACCAATGAAAATATGGAAAAACTGCTGCTGATGTGTTTGACGGTAAAGGAGCTCCAAGTTCACTCTCCAAAGAAAACACTGTACATTATTATTACAATACTTCAAAAAACTTTACTGCTGTTTTATTGTTTTTATACAAGACTGTATATCTTATCTGAAATTTTCTTTTTAAAAGACATGCTGCATTTTTAAAATGGTGCTGATTTGGGGGAGCCAAGCGCCAATTAAATTGATTTCAATTAATTTCAATGTGAGATGTTGATCTGGGGTACAGGTGTTTTGAGTGAAGAGCCAATTAAGCTTGTAGGTTGAGGTACGACTGTATAAGTTATATAGTTACTATTGCAATCATTTATGTGCCATATTAAAAAAAAAAAAAATCTAACGCACAGCAAGGAAGATGTCAAACGCTTTAATTTCTTCCACGTTTTCTTTCCAGGTCATTCTTTTGTTTATGTCAATTTTGACCAAATTATTACCTCCCATGGCCCTTCCTTTGATGGATGAAATTAGTGTAATGACATAATTTCACCCACCACCCACTCAGATGGGCCTCTCCTACAGATAATGATCCAGACAAACAATTGCATCCAGTCTGAGAGTCTTTTTTTTAAAGTCTTATACAGGTTTTCAGCATATAAAACTCACTCACAGAAGGTGTTAAGTATAGAATTACAGGCAGTTTGCCCTATAACGTAAAGGAGGTGTCAACTAGGTAAATATTTTGCCTTGTGTAGATTTCCTCAGTTGCACAGGTTGTCTTTGTAAGGGCAACTCACATTGGGGTCAGCAATGACGGATTGCACTATTTTCCAGCGTCGCCTCTCACAGCCACTTCACTATATCCACCGACTTGGACTTTTCCATAACAGGAAAGTGCCTTAACACTAATACTTATTGTGCAACAAACTAAAACGGCGCGCTAACTTGGTCACACGCTATTCCAATGCTGAGTGGCGTGCTGAATGCATTTCTCAGGGTGTCCTCATTTAAACTGAGTTGTCTTCTCCCGTAGATTAAAAAATATGGCATACCTCCTCATGTTTGTGACTCTACTGCATCTAGTGACTTTGGCCATGCTTTTCATCTCGACCATGGAGAAGGTAATCGTGTTGACAATCAGCGTTGATAAAATAAGTTAATAATGTTGACTGTTCTTTCCATGAAGTCCTGGTGGGTGTGGGAGGGGATGGAGAACTCAGACCTATGGTACAACTGTAGATATGACAACTTCTCAGGAACGTGGTTGTGCGCCTCGTCCAAAGAAAGTGGTAAAGGCTTTATTCCTTCGAATTCTTCATTAGAATGTGCTTTACTTCCAATAAAAATGTGTTATTTCTATTTCTCAGAGTGGCTCCACGCAGTTCAGGTCTTAATGGTCCTCTCCGTGGTTTTCTCCTCCGTCTCTTTCCTGGTCTTTCTGGGTCAACTGTTCACCATGTCCAAAGGCGGACTCTTCTACTTTACTGGGCTGTGTCAAGTCTTTGCAGGTAAATACAAATTTTATGGGTAAGTCCATTTTGAAGACTTCTGTGGCACAGCTCATGTTGAGGTCAGAACAGGCCTGTTCAACTAGATTGTTTTGGGGGCCACATTTCAGGAAAGCTAAGGACGTGGGCGACTTTTCCCTTCACTATAAGTATTTTTATGTATGTTGGAGAGAACCAGTGTTCTCTACAGTGGACATTTGATTAAGTTTATTTATTTTGCCAGAGTTATAGGAGCGCTCTGCAGTTTTTAAGAACCTTCTGCAAAAAACGAAGTCAAAGATCATCTCCTTGACTGCACTCTCATGCTGCAAAAATGTGAGTCTGTCACACGTTTTTAGAACTGAACTCGCAGGCCACCGGTTGAATAGGCCAAATGATGAAAAAGAGAGTATCTAAAATGGAACCTTGAGAAACACCACTAGTATAACTAAATAAGTTGAACAAATGACTACTGACAGCATCTGAAATAAACAAGCTACAGCAGCACCTTAGTTATATAAATCAAACTATGGGAAAACAATTGTTAATGCTAAAAAGTAGAGGACTTAAAGGGGAACTTCACTTTTTTTTTATTTTGCTCATCATTTACAATAATTATGCGAGACAAGAACACACGTCTTTTGTTTTTTAAAGGATTTTAAAGATGATAAAAAAAACTCATAAAATTTGGATGATGGAAGTCACCTTTGTAGCCTTTGAAGATTTCCAAAAAAACTACAAAACCCTCCATCATTCTCCTACATTCACGTAGCAAGTCTATAGAAAATGCAGTAACAGACACGTTCATAACAATATGTAGTAATATGTTCAATATTTACCGTACTTTGATCATTTTAATCGATTTAATAAATGACAGATTCCTTCAGTGCATAGCAGCACACGTCCGACATCCAGCAACAAATTAATGTTCCTATTTTCGTAAACAAACGCGAATGTGTTCTAATCATGACAGACTTGGTAACAGACAACAAAGATGACTATTTTTGGACAAAAAAATTGGATTCTTTATTTTTTTTTTCCTTATTTATTTTTTTTTAAGCTGAACATACAAAAAGATGAATTGCTTCTTCCAGAAGCGAGCATGAAGGAAGGGTGAGACTTTTCACCTCACTCTCTCGGCGAAAGCCGAGAGAGTGAGGTGAAAGAGACAACTCTATAAACGTGGAACCATCCAAGCTATTTTGACATAAATTGACTGCTTACCCAAATAAACCGGAAAAAGCAGTTCGGCCAGCTGGACAAAAACGCACAACTGTCCATCTATGAATCACACTTTAAATATTGATCATGATACATACAGCACACTAGTCTTGTTATTACAACTACAGTACATATGCTGTCGAGCTAGCTGTGTACAAACAAACAAAAAAAATGTAAGCTAATACTTTACAGATATTGCAATATGATTGTTCATGTTTTTCAGTCAGTACAGATTGGTGTCCTATTGAATTGTGTTGTGCATTACAAGCTCAAACGTGTTTTGTGTTGTCATAAAGCTAGCGTGTCTCTTTCCGTAGCTGTCTTTTACAGCTTATACTGAAGCATGCCGATGTGTTACTAAATTAGAAAAAGACTTCCTCAGTGTTTGCTCCTACAATAACAATGTCGCTACAGCTTGGTTATTCAGGTTACGGGCAGTAAATAAAGTGTTTTTGATGTTTTTTTGTTTAATTGTTAGAGTAACTTAGAGGTAGAATTGATTGCTTCCATTAGCTGATTGCCAGCCACCAAGAACGAGGATTTTTTTATAAAGTAGACTGCAAAAAAACAACAACTTTTGTCTTCTTGCCTTTCATAAGGATTATGAACGAAAGGAAACAATTCCCCAAAAGATGCAGTTCCCCTCTAAAAGGTTGCCTTGAGGAACGCCTCAGTTGTAAATCTTAGGTTTGGACCCAAGTGTTCTATGTTTGCTATCAAGGTTAAAATGTCAATGCAATGATATGCCCATGTGATTATAGTGGTCTAAGTTCTTCTATACAACAAGAACACTCTAGTTTTGTTTGGTTTTCCTGCAAAAATGTCACACAAGTTTTGAATTGAACTTGGGGGCCAGTGGTGTCATTCCCCAGCCAGATTTTTGCCAGTGGGCCAGCAGTTAAATAGCCCTGGGATGGATATAAAACACTTCATATAGCTTGGTTTGCATTAGGGGCAAATGGTGGCTTTTTTTAAATTAGGATATTGAAATATTAATTTATATATGTAATAATGATGGCTTTGTTTTAGGATACATTTCCCTGACCATTTTTTTACTGGCCTTAAAGCTCAGTTATAATATAATCATATGAAATCTGCTTGGCAACAGATAACCAAAATACGTGATATGGTAGTAAAATGAATCCATGCATAAGCCTTATCTATGAATATTAGCTATGAAGCATTCAGGACGTATTACTGCATGTTGCATTCGCAGGTGAAACTGAAAGATAACATACAGTATCATTAGCGATTTTATATAGCAATTTCAACACCTCAAAATTTGGCAATGAAAACTACAACTAAGATGCACGTTATAATCATACAGCTGGTATGTAATGGGTAAAATACTTACAGTATGAGACAATATTTAGCCTAATGGCAAAGACTACTCCATGACTAGGCAACAACCATATTCTATACACTCCTGCCATCTAATGTCTTAGAATTGCAACTGCATGCTAAATGTAATACTTGCAAATGAGACTCAGAAGTGTAAGAAATTGTCAGGCTTGGACTGTGGGTGTTGGTGCTTCCTTGATGCAAGGATGATGTGGGACGAATCAGGCATGAATGTAAGTACATTTTTATTTGTTACTTAAATACAAAAGGCAAAACAAAAAGCACGCTCGATGGCGGATAATAATCTATGCTAAAACGTTAACAAAAACAGCACAATGGCATGGCTATCTATAAATGAACAAAAGATGCTAACAATAAACAAAAAAAAAACAGCACTTAGGCGAAAGAATACATGGATCTTACGTGGCGTGGTCCAAATGTTTAGCAGCGTGGCAAGGCGTGGAGGTTTATGATAGAAATGTGGCATGAAGCAGAATGCAAAAATCCCAGAAAGTAGACAAGAAAAAGAGTGACTTAAGTAGCTGTGAGGATTAGTGAAAACAGGTGAGGCTGAGAACAGGGATACATGACAGGTGAAAGGTAATGAGTTGGCATGGAAACAAACAAAACCAGGAAGTGCAAAACGTGACTAAATGTCCAAAATCAAAACATGACAAAACAAAACATGGTCCATAGGTGTGACAGAGCCCCCCCCCCCGTTAAAGACAGCTTCCAGATGTCCAAAAATAAAACCCCAAAACAAAACTGATCAAAAGTTATGGGAGGGCGGGAGGATCGCCAAACCACGTGCCCCCGTGTCCATCGGGGCAGAGTCAGGTGGCGGCGACGCGTGGAGGACCGAGGTGGGCGACCCGGGAACGGCCACATCCGTGGCCGACCCCCTTGGCGTGGCGGACGACCACGTAGTGGCCACCACTGTGGCCGACGAGGAGGTCGACATCCTTGGCGTGGTGGACGCCCACGTAGCAGCCACATCCGTGGCCAACAAGGAGGCGGGCGCGTCGTCAACGTGGCAGGCGTTGGCGTTGGTCGTGGACTTGGCGTTGGTCGTGGAGCTGCCACTGGGGGCGCTTGGCTTTCACGTGGAGCTGCCACTGGGGGCGCTTGGCTTTCACGTGGAGCTGCCACTGGGGGCGCTTGGCTTCGACGTGGAGCTGCCACTGGGGGCGCTTGGCTTCGACGTGGAGCTGCCACTGGGGGCGCTTGGCTTCGACGTGGAGCTGCCACTGGGGGCGCTTGGCTTCGACGTGGAGCTGCCACTGGGGGCGCTTGGCTTCGACGTGGAGCTGCCACTGGGGGCGCTTGGCTTCGACGTGGAGCTGCCACTGGGGGCGCTTGGCTTCGACGTGGAGCTGCCACTGGGGGCGCTTGGCTTCGACGTGGAGCTGCCACTGGGGGCGCTTGGCTTCGAGGAGCTGACACTGGCGGCGCTTGGCTACGTGGAGCTGACACTGGCGGCGCTTGGCTACGTGGAGCTGACACTGGCGGCGCTTGGCTACGTGGAGCTGACACTGGCGGCGCTTGGCTACGTGGAGCTGACACTGGCGGCGCTTGGCTACGTGGAGCTGACACTGGCGGCGCTTGGCTACGTGGAGCTGACACTGGCGGCGCTTGGCTACGTGGAGCTGACACTGGCGGCGCTTGGCTACGTGGAGCTGACACTGGCGGCGCTTGGCTACGTGGAGCTGACACTGGCGTGGTCCAAATGATTAGCAGCGTGGCAAGGCGTGGAGGTTTGTGATAGAAATGTGGCATGAAGCAGAATGCAAAAATCCCAGAAAGCAGACAAGAAAAAGAGTGACTTAAGTAGTAGGATGATTAGTGAAAACAGGTGAGGCTGAGAACAGGGATGTGACATGACAGGTGAAAGGTAATGAGTTGGCATGGAAACAAACAAAACCAGGAAGTGCAAAACGTGACTTAATGTCCAAAATCAAAACATAACATGACAAAACAAAACATAGTCCATAGGTGTGACAGAAATAAAGCTATAACAACCAGACAGCGCAGTTATCTCACTGCAAAATTTTAATAAATACATATTTAATTTTTTTAAACTAATCAACAATTTTTAATATATGAACACACATAAGTACCGGAAATTGGTACTCTGAGTACTGTTATCAATTCCTAAGTACCAGGAATTGGTACCGTAACGATTCAAAAGGTCCCCATCTCTAAGCATGACACTCCCAACATTTTTCATTTATAACTTGATCTGAGGAAGAGTAGATAGAAACTGGTTGGAATGCTGCATAACAGCATCACGTTCTCTTCGGCGTCACCGTGTCAGTCAGATCAAGAAGTACTGTACTGGATCGAATTCGCTCATTGAAAAAAATAGTAGACATCGCCTTATTAATGATCTGAAATGGTTATTAACACTCAACATACTGTGTGTCTTCATTCAGGCCTGGCCGCCTTGTCTGCAGCCCTCATGTACACATTACACAACAAGGACATCCTCCAAGACGCCAGAGAAACGACTTCAGGACACTTCGGCTACTGCTTCATCCTAGCTTGGGTGTGTGTGCCTCTCCTGCTGTGTAGTGGCGTCATTTATGTCCACTTGCGCAAAAAAGAGTGACTTATGCAAGACAATGGCAAATATTGATAAGCTAGCAATCCTAAAGATACCCTTTTCATCAGGAATGCCAAATATTGAGACTTACATTCTAAATGCATGTTTTTCACGCCAAGGTTGCTTTTGCAATGTAAATACTCAGTTAAAACTTTAGACATTTAGACACCTTGTAAACAGATTAAATCCTCACTGTGAATTCATCATAAAGCATGCCCTTTGCAGAAATTATACCAATGTGAAATTTACCTATATATTTTGTAGCGAGGACACACCTTAGGGAGATGCATGCAAATACATATATATTTTTGTACCTGTTGAATTTGTATTGCAGTAAGAAATGTCACTCAAAGAAACAAAATGTGCACACAAGAGTCACTATTCAATGTAAGTATATTCATATATTTAATTGTTTTATTTATTCTTTAGTCACAAAACCATACTTAATAGACGGATGTACTTTTGCGCCAAATCAAAGTAAAAATAAGTTATACAAGTTCAGTTCAGTTCACTTTCAGTGTATTTCGGACATGCATACAATACAATATAACACATCACATATTTCCAGTGATGTATTAGAGGCCAGGTAGAATTATAACAAAAGAAGAATTTAATAAGAAAGAAGAATTTAATAAGTCCAAAAAGTGCAACAAAAGGCGATGGGGCAGAGAAGTGCACACCATGATTAAATAAACACAAACAGGTCTCTCAGTGGTCGGCAGGGGAATAGGCCTGGGCGCATTTGAGCACAAAAGGTCTAACACAAAAATCCTCTGAACCTCAGGGAGGCTAGGAAGTAAACACAAAGGGGTGAGGAATTGCAGGAATAAGGGAAAACAACATACCAAGGCTGATGAGGTAAAACGGGCGTCTGCACGTGGGAGGTAGAGGAGAAAATCACCAGCAGAACCCAGTTGTCGGCGACGAGCTTAAATACACCTCAGTAGGGCTTGGTGGCAGGTGTGCCTCGCTGAGGACTAATTACTGAAGAAAAAAAGACACCATAAAAAAGGGAAACTACAGCTCATAAATTATCATGTAGAAAGCTGGAACGCAAATGGCGCGCGACTAAACTTGAGGTTTTCCATTAAGCATGGAGTGATAGTTTAGTAACTTATAAACACATGCTTACCTTAGCTAAAGCTAAATATTACTCAAATCTCATCCGCCTTAAAAAAAACGATCCTTAAATTTTGTTTAGTACGGTAGCATCGCTAACCCGACAAGGGACTCCTTCCAGTAGCTCCACCCACTCAGCAGATGACTTTATGAATTTCTTTAATAAGAAAATTGAAGTCATTAGAAAGGAGATTAAAGACAATGCGTCCCAGCTACAACTGGGTTTTATTAACACAGATACGATAGTATATACGGCGCATACTGCCCTCCAAAATAGTTTCTCTCCTTTTGATGAAATAACAGTAGAATAATTGTTACAACATGTAAATGGAATAAAACAAACAACATGTTTACTTGACTCACTTTCTGGGAAACTTATCAAGTAGCTCTGTGTATTATTAGGTCCATCAGTGCTAAATATTATAAATGTATCACTTTCCTCGGGCACTGTTCCCCTAGCTTGCAAAAAAGCGGTTATTCATCCTCTCCTTAAAAGACCTAACCTCGATCCTGACCTCATGGTAAACTACCGACCGGTGTTTCACCTTCCCTTTATTTCAGAAATCCTCAAAATAATTGTTGCAGAGCAGCGAAATTAACACTTAGCATCTAACAATCTATGTGAAACCTTTCAATCCAGTTTAAGGGCAAATCAATCTACGGAGACAGCCCTCACAAAAATGACTAATGATCTATTGCTAACGATGGATCTTGATGCATCATCTATATTACTGCTCCTCGATCTTAGCGCTGCTTTCGATACCGTTGATCATGATATTTTATTAGAGCGTATCAAAAAACGAATTGGTATGTCAGATTAGCCCTGTCTTGGTTTAACTCTTATCTTACTGACAGGGTGCAGTGCGTCTCCCAAAACAATGTGACCTCGGACTATGTTAAGGTAACGTGTGGAGTTCATCAGGGTTCGGTCCTTGGCCCTGCACTCTTCAGCATCTACATGCTGCCGCTAGGTGACATCATACGCAAATACGGTGTTAGCTTTCACTGTTATGCTGATGACACCCAACTCTACATGCCCCTAAAGCTGACCAAAACGCCGGATTGTAGTCAGCTGGAGGCGTGTCTTAATGAAATTAAACAATGGATGTCCGCTAACTTTTTGCAACTCAACGCCAAAAAAACGCCCAAAAAACGGAAATGCTGATTATCGGTCCTGCTAGACACCGACCTATATTTAATAATCCAACTTTAACATATGACAACCAAACAATTAAACAAGGCGACTCGGTAAAGGATCTGGGTATTATCTTCGACCCAACTCTCTCTTTTGAGCCACACATTAAAAGCGATACTAAAACGGCCTTCTTTCATCTCCGTAATACCGCTAAAATTGGCTCCATTTTGTCCACTAACAACGCTGAGATCTGCGATGAGTTAGCGACTTGTCCAGGGTGTACCCCGCCTTCCGCCCGATTGTAGCTGAGATAGGCACCAGCGTTCCCGGGAATAAGCGGTAGTAAATGGATGGATGGATGGACGACGCTGAGCTCATTATCCATGCGTTTGTTACGTCTCGTCTAAATTACTGTAACGTATTATTTTCGGGTTTCCCCATGTCTAGCATTTAACGATGACAGTTGGTACAAAATGTGGGTACTATACTTTTGACAAGAACAAGAAAGTTTGATCATATTACGCCTATACTGGCTCGCCTGCACTGGCTTCCTGTGCACTTAAAGGCCTACTGAAACCCACTACTACCGACCATGCAGTCTGATATTTTATGTATCAATGATGAAATATTAACATTGCAACACATGCCAATACGGCCGGTTTAGTTTACTAAATTGCAATTTTAAATTTTCCGCGAAGTATCCTGTTGAAAACGTCGCGGAATGATGACGCGTATGATGACGCGTGTGCGTGACGTCACCGGTTGTAGCGGACATGTTCTTCCAGCACCGCTCATGGCTAAAATTCATCTGCTTTAATCGCATAATTACACAGTATTCTTGACATCTGTGTTGCTGAATCTTTTGCAATTTATTCAATTAATAATGGAGAAGTCAAAGAAGAAAGATGTAGGTGGGAAGCGGTGTATTGCAGCTGCATTTAGCAACACAAACACAGCCAGTGTTTCGTTGTTTACATTCCCGGAGGTGAAGCTTTACTATGGAACAGAGCGATCAAGCGAACATGATTCCCGACCACATGTCAACCGGCAGGTTTCGGTGAGAAAATTGTGGTAGTAAGTCGGCTCCTACCGTAGACATGAGCGGAGCTTGCGTCCTCCTACAGCTGCAGACTCTCTTACCTCCTCCCACCGGAGACACTGGTGGTCACCACACCTGTGGCCACACTCCTCCGACTTTTAGGTACCATATAATCTCACTAAAACACTAGTAACACAATAGGCAGATAAGGGATTTTCCAGAAATATCCTAGGAAATGTGTCTAATAACATCTGAATCGCTACCACTGCCCTTGCCTTTTCTCTCACTATCCTCATCCACGAATCTTTCATCCATCCATCCATCCATCCATCCATTTTCTACTGCTTATTCCCTTTGGGGCTGCGGGGGGCGCTGGTGCCTATCTCAGTTACAATTGGGTGGAAGGCGGGGTACACCCTGGACAAGTCGCCACCCCATCGCAGGGCCAACATAGGCAGACAGACAACATTCACACTCACATTCACACACTAGGGACCATTTAATGTCGCCAATCAACCTATCCCCAGGTGAGTTTTTCCTTCCTTGCCCTTATGTGGGCTCTACCCAGGATTTCGTTGTGGTTTGTGCAGCACTTTGAGACACTTGTGATTTAGGGCTATATAAATAAACATTGACTGATTGATACAGATATAGTAACGGTTTTAAGTGTTGTATGAGCATACAAATGTTTTAAATTTGAGTTTCCTCTAAGGTCATACTTTATATGTTTTGTTGGGAAGAATTTGTGTAAATTTTGGGGTAGCAGGTTATGGTTTGCTTTGTACATAAATTTAGCTGTTTGCAAAAGCACCAAATTGTTGAATTTAAATAATTGTGATTTAATAGATAAATACATAAATAAAGTAGTAATTTAAACGTGAAGAAAATTAAAATATTTTATTATTCAAATATTGTATTGCATTTTTGTATTCTATTTATTATTAGGTATGTGTGTGTGTGTGTGTGTGTATACATATATATATATATATATATATATATATATATTAAAAAAATAAAAAATTAAAAAAATATATATATATATTATTATATATGTAATTTTTGATGGGAGACATGTCTGGACTGCAGGCGGGCCAGGAAAGTACCCGCACTCTTTTACTACGAAGCCACGCTGTTGTAACACGTGACTTGGCATTGTTTTGCTGAAATAAGCAGGGGCGTCCATGATAATGTTGCTTGAATGACAACATATGTTGCTCCAAAACCTGTATTGACCATTCAGCATTAATGGTGCCTTCACAGATGTGTAAGTTACCCATGCCTTGGGCACTAATACACTCCCATACCATCACAGATGCTGGCTTTTGAACTTTGCGCCTATAACAATCCGGATGGTTACTTTCCTCTTTGTTAAGGAAGACACCACGTCCACAGTTTCCAAATATAATTTGAAATGTGGACTCGTCAGACCACAGAACACTTTTCCACTTTGCATCAGTCCATCTTATATGAGCTTGGGCCCAGCGAAGCCGACGGCGTTCCTTTATGTTGTTAATAAATGGTTTTCGCTTTGCATAGTAGAGTTATAACTTGCACTTACAGATGTAGCGACCAACTGTAGTTACTGACAGTGGTTTTATGAAGTGTTCCTGAGCCCATGTGGTGATATCCTTTACACACTGATGTCGGTTTTTGATGCAGTACCGCCTATGGGATCAACGGTCCGTAATGTCATCGCTTACGTGCAGTGATTTCTCCAGATTCTCTGAACCTTTTGATGATTTTACGGACCGTAGATGGTAAAATCCCTAAATTCCTTGCAATAGCTCGTTGAGAAATGTTGTTCTAAAACTGTTCGACAATTTGCTTACAAATTGGTGACCCTCGCCCCATCCTTGTTTGTGAATGACTTAGCATTTCATGGAAGCTGTTTTTATACCCAATGATGGCATCCACCTGTTCCCAATTAGCCTGCACACCTGTGGGATGTTCCAAATAAGTGTTTGATGAGCATTCCTCAACTTTATCAGTATTTATTGCCACCTTTCCCAACTTCTTTGTCACATGTTGCTGGCATGAAATTCTAAAGTTAATGATTATTTGCCAAAAAAAAAATGTTTATCAGTTTTAACATCAAATATGTTGTCTTTGTAGCATATTCAACTGAATACGGGTTGAAAATGATTTGCAAATCATTGTATTCCGTTTATATTTACATCTAACACAATTTCCCACCTCATATGGAAACGGGGTGTGTATATATATATATATATATATATATATATATATATATATATATATATATATATATATATATATATATATATATTAGGGGTGTGGGGAAAATCGATTCGAATACGAATCGCGATTCTCACGTTGTGCGATTCAGAATCAGTTCTCATTTAAAAAAAATCTATTTATTTTTTTATTTTTTTATCAATCCAACAAAAAAATACACAGCAATACCAAGGTTATGCAATCCAATTCCAAAACCAAACCTGACCCAGCAACACTCGGAACTGCAATAAACAGAGCAATTGAGAGGAGACACAAACACGACACAGAACAAACCAAAAGTAGTGAAACAAAAATGAATATTATCAACAACAGTATCAATATTAGTTATAATTTCAGCATTGCAGTGATTAGAAATCCCTCATTGACATTATCATTAGACATTTATAAAAATGAAAAAAAAAAAGAAGAATAGTGTCACAGTGGCTTACACTTGCATCACATCTCATAAGCTTGACAACACACTGTGTCCAATGTTTTCACAAAGATAAAATAAGTCATATATTTGGTTCGTTTAATACTTAAAACAAATTTACATTATTGAAATCAGTTGATAAAACATTGTCCTTTAAAATCTACTACTCTGCTAGCATGTCAGCAGACTGGGGTGGATCCTGCTGAAATCCTATGTATTGAATGAATACAGAATCGTTTTGAATCGGAAAAATATCGCTTTTGAATCGAGAAATGCGTTGAATCGAAAAAAAAAAAAAACGATTTATAATCGAATCGCGACCCCAAGAATCGATATTGAATCGCATCGTGGGACACCCAAAGATTCACAGCCCTAATATATATATATATATATGTATATATATATATATATATATATATATATATATATATATATATATATATATATATATATCCATCCATCCATCCATTTTCTACCGCTAATTCCCTTTCGGGGTCGCGGGGGCATATACATACATATATATATATATATATATATACACATGTGTGTACATATATATATATATGTATATATACATACATATATACATGTATATATACATATATACATGTAGTTGTATGTTTGTATGTATATATATATATATATATATATATATATATATATATTTACATACATATTTACATATATTTTTTATTTAATTATGTAATAGTTTAATGTATTTAATTGTGTTTTTACATTTCAGTATATTTAATGACTTTTAATTTAATGATAATTAACGCAATAGGTTTATTCAATGAATGATACATACTTGCAATATATGATAGATATAAAGAAAAAAATTAAAAGAAAAGGACATCGTACACAACAGCAGTACGAGAAGAAAAAAGTTAAGAAAAAGGCTCCTTGCGGATAGAAGTATTACACAAAATAAATACACCTGATAAATCAGACCGACAGCGTGGCAAAAGTGTGGAGTTGGGCGTTACTATGACGACCAGGAAACCATGGTGCTTTCAAATACACAACAAAGAAATCAAGGACTATCGACGTCACGCACGTGTACGTGTTCACACATGACTTACCAAAGAAGAAGAAAGGTAATACTACTAATCAACTTCTTACTAAAAATAATACTAAATTATATTGTATTCACCAATTCTTTTTACAGTTTAACCATATTAAAAGTTCATTTTCCCAGCTTCTTCTTAGCATTCCACTTCCTCCAACTTCCTTAGCCTGAGTAAATGCTGAATAAAAAAAATGGAGTCCAAACAACAAGAGGACCTTCCAGCGTCTGAAGTTATCCCTCTCGCCTTGCCCAAAGGAACAGAAAAGTTGTGTGAGCTGTGTCAAAAACGAGCTTACTTACAGTGCGCCAGGTGCCGGGTGACCTTTTACTGGTAAGACTGTGATATTACTCCATTTCTAAAAATATTCACTGTATTCGATGGAAATAGTCATACTAATAATTGGACACTAGATGTCAGTGTTGTCCATGTGTAAACCTACGGGTCATGTGCCAGAGAGAGAGCAACTGGAAATGAAATGACCACATTTTTGTGTTATTCATGTGACTGGCTGCCTAAAACCGCACTGTCTCTCTCGATTTAAGGATGGGCAACAACAGACTATAATTTTGGGACTTATTTGCAAAGTATAATGCAGAAATATGATGCAACACATAAATGTGAGCTTGGTTCGACTTATGAAGTCACACTAATATTTAAAATAAATGATTTACATAAACATTGCATATGTTTAATGCCTTGGGTCAGGTAATTACACTGCAAACATGACAGTGTGGTGCCCACATTCACTTCTACTGCCTGAAAAAGGAAGATAGTCATCCAATTGTTGCCTGTTTTTGGAATGGCATCCAGTATTTCCTTAACCCTTTAATGAATGGAAGTTTTTTGTAAGCAGTTTTTATTTATATATGCTTCAGTTGGAAACATTAATAACGCTGTTAATGGGTTCAGGACATGACTGCAACAAACACATTAGTAGTATAAGTATCAATCAATAATTCTAATTCAAGCAGTTTCATAGCTTGAGCAAAAAGGTTAGTTTTTTTTAACATTAGGAGCGCCCCCTACACATGAAATACCACACTCTAGTCCAGACGTGTCAAACTCAATTTAGATTTGGGGCCATTTGGAGAGAAATCTACTCCTAAGTGGGCGGGACTGGTAAAATCACAGCACGATAACTTCAAAATAAAGACAACTTCAGATTTTTTTCTTTGTATAAAAATAGAGCAAGCACTTTCTGAAATTGTACAAATCATCATGTTGTTGGGGTTCTTTTTACACTTACATGTTGCGGTTAATTATATTCTTTCTTTACTTGTCATTATTTATATTTTATGAATAAATGATGTGAACATGTTCATCAGTCAACTCATTGGTGTTTATTTTAAATCCATGAAGATAAGAAAATGTATATAAAAATCAAATTACAGTATGTTATTAATGTAGTTTGATAATTTTCCTCGACTGGTGCACTGACATCATGTGATTTATTTATTTTTTTCACTTATGTAGCATCATCTACAAAGATACAAAGAATTGCTATTGGGACTTCAAGTGGATTTATTTAGAACAGCAGTTTCTTTCATTCAAAAATTTCGGCTCATTTTTATACTTAGCAAACTCTTCTCATGGGCCGTACATTTGACACCCTTGCTCTATTCATTTCTTTAATCCAATACAAAATTAAAGCACCACTGATAGTCACACACACGAGGTGTGGTGAAGTTACCCTCTACATTTGACCCATCCCCTTGTTTAACCGCCAGTTCCAAACTTTGATGCAGAATACCAAGCAGGGAGGTAATGGGTCCCATTTTTATAGTCTTTGGTATGATTCGGCCAGGGTTTGAACTCATGACCTATCGATCTCAGGGCGGACACTCTAACCACAAGCCCACTGAGCAGGCCAAAATATGGTAATGCTTCCTGAGGCTGAGACAATCAGTGGCCACGATACAGAACAGCATGTTGGTGTGGTCTTGTTGAGTGGCCATGTCAGTGTATTTGGCCATTTTTATACTTAAAAATGCTTAATTAAGACAAACATATTGCAGAATATGCTTTAAGAAACCCCCCCAAAAAAATGTTTTTAAAACAATCTGCGCAATGTACTGTATTTTCCGCACTATAAGGCGCACCGGATTTCAAGGCACACCTTCAATGAATAGCCTATTTTAAAACATTGTTCATATATAAGGCACACCGCATTATAAGGCACATAGAATAGATGCTACAGTAGAGGCCGGGGTTACATTATACATCCTTTAGATGGAGCTGCGCTAAAGTCAAACTTTATTGATAGATTACAAACCAGCGTTCTGACAACTCCGTTCACTCCTAAAATGAATAAACAGCGGTTTTATTATTTTCCCCGATTCAATAAACATGTAAAAAAAAAATTAAATACTGTTATGGTAAATCAAACGTTAGTGCAATCACAATATAGTAACACTCGAAATAGTGCAAAGCAATAATATATTAATAACTCAACGTTGCTCAAACGATAATGTCACACAACACAACACACAAAATAAACATGTAAAGCTCACTTTATTAAGTTATTCCTCATCCACGAATCCCTCAAATTCTTCTTCTTCAGTGTTTGAATCAAACAGTTGGGCGAATACGGCATCCAACATATCTCGTCGAAGTCGTCATAAAACGAGTCAGTGTCGCTGTTGTTAATGTTAAATTCTCTCGCTGCTGCTCTATTCCCGTGTTTTACTGTGTGACCGATCGCCTTGAGTTTAAACTCTGCGTCGTAAGCGAGTCTCTTAATAGGAGCCATTTTGGGGTTTTTACATAAACACACAGAAACGGCACGCCTCCCGCAGTCATATATTTACGGGGGAAAATAGGGTCGGCGGCTGCTTACCGTGGAAGAAGCGCGCTTCTGCTTCTACGGGGGAAAATTAAGTCGGAGGCTGCTTACCGTAGTTGCGAGACCTGTTGTAGCTCAATATTGGTCCATATATAAGGCGCTCCGGATTATAAGGCGCACTGTCATCTTTTGAGAAAATTTGAGGTTTTTAGATACGCCTTATAGTGCGGAAAATACGGTATATAGATACACTCAATTAGACAGTATAATATAAAAGTAAAATATATATTTTTTCCAAAAAGTGCCCTCTATTGAGTTAAATAAACATAGGAATGGTGTTTGTTTTTGTATGGTTTGTGTGTGTGTGAAATCCATCCTTCCATTTCCTACCGCTTATTCCCTTTTCGGGTCACGGGTGGCGGCTGGCGCCTATCTCAGCTACAGTCGGGCGGATCGCAGGCACCCTGGACAAGTCGCCACCTCATCGCAGGTGTGTGTGAAATATTTCTGTGAAATATTTTGGTGTGGTGCCTTTGCTTCAGGCGAGTTGTTGGCAAGCTTTTGTTGACTGAAATCACATAGACTTTTTCTTAATAAAGACTCAACGTCTTAAATGTCCGTTTTTAAGCACATCCGTTGCAAATAAATACAACCACCAGAACAGTACAAACCTAGTGTGTGTGTGACAATCATTGGTACTTGACCTTAAGTAAACATGTTGTTAATCAAACCCACTCTTTGTATTGTCAGTCAACACTATGACTTGCCTTTGTAAAAGCAGATGTTTTTGATACAGCTCTCGTATCGATATAACAGATGTGTACCAGTCATGATACTTTTTGGATTTGACGTGGCAAAAATATTTTGCCTGCTGGCTTCTTCTGTCTCCCGTCCAAAGTCCGCAGCCCACGTGCTCCTCAGTGGAAAAAAAACATAAGAAAATGCCAAGACACTTTTCGGCAGCATGAAGAAAATTACTGCAGCACTTTTGTAAAGGCATACAATTTAGTATGACGATACATATGAAATGACCCGGTGACTCTTGATGTTCGGAAAGAAAACATTTCCTATGCGATTTGGAACTCCAGACCAGAAGAGAGTCTTTGTTAATGAAAGCAGGGGAAATGGGTCCATCTGTTCTTTGAGAGAATTACTTTCCCCTTCATATCAGATGTTTTGAGTGAATGGAAACCAAGATTCGATATGTTTTCTACCTCCTGAATCTCCCCTCTCTTGTTTTTAATTATTCCTTTTAGTGATACAGAACACCAGCAATTTGACTGGAAAGGAATCCATGAGAGGATTTGCCAGTTGCTCATTCCCATTCGCACCCCATCGCTCTTTAGTATGCAGCGGGCCGGCCGCATCGAAAACATACTGAAAACGGTGAGCCTACACATTCACTTTTGCAATGATCTTATACCAAATCAAAGTATAACACACCCAAGCTTTGCAAGATTATTATTATAATTTTTTTGGGCCAGTCCAGCTACTCAGGCAAATCATATTGTTGATGTAGATGCCCATATTTGCTGTACATACAGTATATACTTTGCAAAAGAAAAGTATGTGATACTTCTCTTGTTGCCTTATTTGTATTCAACTTTATTAAATGGCTTTATATTAAAGTTTGGCGCAGCAGGACCGGAACAGGAGGGCATAGAAAGAGAAAAAAAGGAACACAAAGGGGAAATTGCAGGGACAAGAGGGGGATAAGACAGAGAGACGACAACAAAGACAGAACAGCATCAACGAATACGATATGTACAAATATGATACAAGAAGTGATAGCAAAAAAAGCAGTTAGTGAAGTAAATATTATTAACACAGAAATTACGATGAAAATTATTTACCAATAGAAATAATTTGCACTATTGACAATGAATAATAATAATTACCTATATTATCAACAGTACAATTGTTTGAAATGCAACAATACATATAAGTAATGATAACTTGAATTAAAAAAGAAATTAGATAAATGGAGGGGAAGAAAGAGAAGTGAATTGTATTAACCTTGTGGATTAACCTTGTAGATTGTTATAGTAACAATAGGTTAAGCTTTGTCAGTGTGCCATGTTTTACCCAGTTTTTCCTTAGGGGTACAACGTTAATATATGTTTGATAAAATGTGATTATATGCATGACTGTATGTATGCATATGTGCTTGTATATGTACAGTATGTGTATGTTTGTACGGTGAATGTGTGTGCGGATGTATTTACTGTGCGTGTGTATGTATGTACTGTGTTTGTGTATGTATGTGGGAGCGTAGGTACCTATGTGTGTGGGTAAGTACCAACACATGTATGAAAACTTGCGTGTATGTGAGTATGTATGTTAAACATTGTCACATTGTCAAGAGGGCAGCCCCAGAAAGCCAATCAATGAGCCTGTGGGTGATCGAAAAGGACAAGTTTTAGGCTGAGCGGATGTTTTCTGCCTGGCGCCAGTTAAGTTAAAGTTAAAGTACCAATGATTGTCACACACACTCTTGGTGTGGCAAGAATATTCTCTGCATTTGACCCATCACCCTTGATCACCCACTGGGAGGTGAGGGGAGCAGTGGGCAGCGCTCGGGAATCATTTTTGGTGATTTAATCCCCAATTCTAACCCTTGATGCTGAGTGCCAAGTAGGGAGGTAATGAGTCACATTTTTATAGTCTTTGGTATGACTCGGCCAGGGTTTGAACTCACAACCTACCGATCTCAGGGGGGACACTCTAACCACTAGGCCACTGACTGAGTAGGCAGTGTTTGACCTGTCTCCACTAAATACCACAACTTTACCTTTGGACGTTAAAAAGTGCAGGGTACAAAAACTGCTTTTTGAAAAAGTGCATGGGATACCTCCAGCCCTCCAATTATGTCTTTGATTAAAAGTATAACACATTATCCCAGCTAAGATTCAATAGATGTTCCAGAAAAAAACTTTTAGCGTACTTGTACACAACTTTTATATTTTTTTCTACAAAACCTTGCATATCTGCATGGTCATGATACACCTATCTGACTTGGCAAGTTATCTTCACCACATCCCCTGTTGGAGGGCCCGTCTCATGGATCCATTCATAAAAATCCAACTATTATCCTTTATTGTGTTTTTACTTCCCCTGTTGTTGGGCAACCTATGTTATTTTAAGTCTGTGTATTTTTTAATTAGAGTGAACAATTGTAATCAATTGTTACTTCAATTGATTTGTCACACATTCCTTTGGGCAGTCCGCGCTCTCATAGTTCTACACTTGTAATGCTTGCGTGCTGTATATGCTGCTTTTCTTATTCTTAGCAAACACAATGTATTAGCAATCGTAAGTCAAACAGTTATTCAGTCATCAATCATAATCTAAACAGTTCATTATTTCGAAATTATCCTTACAATCAGTAAACATCCACACGGCCAATTAGACTGCGCTCCAAATCTTGCAATACCCTAAAGCAGGGGTTTTCAAAGTGACAAAGTGAGCCTCCCTTCAAAGAATAACAACACTGTTAGGATCTACCAGAAACTGATTTTCTGGGTCTATATTTGAGGAAGTTTTCTGTTCAACTTATATCCTGTTGGCTTCGAAAAAACATGAGCAACTGCTCAGATTCTGGCTGCACGGCACTTTACCCCTTGACTTGGGTCTGTCAGTGCACACTTTGGGTGGAGCAACCCCTTGATGTGGGCATTCCCTGCCTTTCATGTACAATCCCATTGTCTTAAACAGCAGGCACACAACATTAAAACAAAGTTGAAAACTTGTTGAATTAGGTCCTGACGTTGAGCAACTCAAACCTAACGTTGACAACAACTTTTTGACGACGTTTATCCAATGTGGGGTTCAGACGTTGATTTGACCATGGAAATCTGGTCATTTTCCAACCAATGTTTTACAACACAAATACAACGTTGAAACAACATGCTCTTTGACGATGTTTGTCACATTGATTTGGCCATTGAAATTTGGTAATTCCCCAATCAACAACATGGATCCATTGTTAGACACCAACGTTGTCGCAATTTACAAATACAACTATTTTGCAACGTTGTTTAAAGTCAGTTTTAAAAGACATGTTTGTATAATCAACGTTGTATCAATGTCTGGTGCCTGCTGGCTAAGTACTTTTGTTCTTACTGAGGCAGCAATAGGTCCATTGCACTTGAGGTTTAGATGCAGTGTACACACATAATACAATGATAACAGAGTGTCAGGTTCAAAAACCGAACTATCTATTAAAAGAGACAAGAAGCAAGGAATCAGGCGGAGACAGAGTTACATTTTGCTCATGAGGAGAAACCTATTGGGCTGCACACTCAGTTACAGTCTCCCATTACGCTCTGAGGGGCAGTCCCATGCGCTCCTCTATTTATTCGGGAGTTCCCAAGTTAACATCACTAAGGCTGCTACCAGGGGGAGGGGACACATAATACGCAAGCAGCCCAGGTATCACAATGTGTGATTATTCAAAACGCAAATGTACTTGAGCTCAAAATTTCGCCCTGGCTCTCTTTGTTTGCATGTTGTCTTCTTATCTTCGTTGAGATACTTGAAGTCCGTCCTTGGCTGTTTTAGCGGGCTGAAAGACAGAAACTACTGCTCTAAGTCAACTTGCAGTGGAAGATAAGAAGTTGTGTGCCATTTCACGGATAGAAAAGTACAACTTGAGCACAATAGATAATAACTATAGCAATGGCCTTTAAGCATAAGAGTTGTGTGATAACTTATACATAATTTTTCTAACAAAGAGACACCCAGAAAACGATCAAAACTATTCTGATCACTTCAACTGGAAATATCCATTGAGATGAAGGTAAAAGTACCATCATGCCACTCTAAATTATCTATCAAAAATCAAAATGCACATCGTTCTCTTGCGGGTGCGACCACAGCAGAAGGGGGCTGCGCGTATTTAAATCTTGATCATTGAACTATGTATTTTACTGAATAGAAAATATTTACATATATTATGTAAGGTGTATCAAATATTTTTAGACAGTTAATATTAAACAGTCATGCTCCCCCATGCAAGCACAAACACACAAAAACACACAAACAGCTTTCAAGCCCCTCTGATGCATCTTGGCTTCACAAATATTCGGACTAAACAGAACTCTTAACACCACAAATAATATCAGGGTGGTCATAACAACAAGTGAAACCAAGTTTATACTACAGATTATTATTTACATTCAGCCAGGTAGAAGAAGCTGTTTTAGCGTGCATGCACACACTATATCTCCATGGCGATACACGTTCGTGTGACAATCACTGCCTGGATTGATACGTCTTTTTCAAATTTAAATTTTCATCTTTTTCATGGATTGCAATGACATTCAAAATTTCCACACAACGAGGAAAAAAAGACGTCCCCCTTCATTGCAGACTCAAGCAATTTTACCAAACTGGACAAAAGTGAGTAACTTAAAGCGCATAAAAAAAACACTAAAGTGCAAACAAGAGAATATGGCACTAAGTGTGTTTGACATAATTCAAGTTAGCTGAGCAGGCTTGAAACACGTTTTCTTTATTTTGCTCAACCTGCCTCACCTCGTGTCTTCCACTGCCCCCCAGGAAAACTTTTGCTCTAAATACTCTCTACATGTGATGAGCCCTTTAAAAGTCCCTGTCGTATTAACCTAAAGTCAGTAAGGCGATGATTTAGAGCTTCACTGAACAGGAAAAAGCCCTATTGATGATGGATGGCTTTAAAGCTTTTCATCACTCCGTTATATGTCACCTGGGGACGCAGTAAAATGTTGGTCCACTCACTGGCTGATTACACAGCAAGTTTTGCAATGAGGGATAATGAATGGATGTTGTTGAAATATTTATAGCAAATTTGTATTAGCTGTCTGCCCTATGCTTGCTCATGCACATGACTGCAGTGTAATGTGTTGGATCTCCTGTGCAGAAAGAGCTGATTGAAATCTGCAGGTTGGTTGCAGAGAGCAAGCTCTCTGAGGGCAAGCATCAGGAGGCTGTGCCCGCCGCCCAGGCCTGTCTCCGCTGTTCCGTAGACGTGTACGGACCCAACACGGTCCAACTGGTGCCCGCTTATGTGTTGCTGGCTGATGCCAACATGGGTGAGAAGGAGCTCTCGAACCTTTGATTGTACCATGCACTCATTTACCTACGTGTGAACATTTATGTTTAGGCATGGGTAATGTGGCTCTGGTGGTGGAGCTTCTGTCACAAGCAGAATGGGCGGTGCTGAAGAGTCCTGAATGTGGAAATGATGTCCACCACCGGCTGCACAGGAGCATGGGCTGCCTCCACACTGCAACTGAAAATTTTCAAACAGCTCTTTTTCACTTTGCAAACGATGTAAGTATGCATGTGTTATCAGTAGTAAACTCAGAGTTTGTAGTTATTTTTAAAACATACTATAGTCAAATCTATTGTTGCATCATTAAGATACATTACTGAGAAAGGAATGGTTTTACTTAAGTACTCAAAGTATATATTCACAATGAAATATAAATCAACAGACTTCAAGAGCAAAAGGAGATCATTTTATGTAATTTGTATCCAGTACTGTTAGGGTTATTTAGCTGCAATTAAAGGAATAAAGGTGGCAGTCGGGCAATTAAAATTTCATTAAGCAACGACTCGACAAAAATTTTTTTTTGTCCTATTGTTAATCAAAAGTGCTGACAAAATATATTTCTAATCAGACCAATTACACTTTTGAATTTGCATTAATCATGATTCATCACAGGTTATTACTTGTTTGAGGAATTTAAATTCCCTCGAAAAGACCCCAATACTTGGACATAAATGCAATTTTTTAAAATCAGAATGTCTTTCAGGAACATTTTTTAAAATGTTTTACCTGATTGCATGTTGTTTATTTGCTCAAAACTTGATGACAGTCTTATCAGTTGTATCCCACCGGAGTGTATTTTGAAGTGAAATTTCCCAGAGAGCACATGTTCCATACTCATTCTTGCACTGACGTACGCATTGACCTGATCACTGACAGCTCGCGACGTCTTTTGGGTAACCATCCGCGATTAAGGTAAGGAGTTTGTGCAGTCAAACTAAATGGTGTGATTATTGGCGTATGTACATCATTATAAATAATTAGGGATTAGATTTATATAGCGCTTTCCTTGACACTCAAAGCCCCGAACAGAGAACTGACAATCCACCATTAATTCACTCCACATTCTACATTTGTGGCCACAACTGCCCTAAGGTAGACTGACAGAAAGCGTGGCAGCCTACGGCCCCTCTGACCACCACTAAACATTCATTCACATTCATACACCAGTGTGAGTGGCACTGGGAGAAGAGTGGGTGAAGTGTGACTAGATTGGTGGAAGCTTGAATCGAACCTGTAAACCTCAAGTTGCTGGCATGGCCACCTACCATCTGGGCTACGCCGTCCCCTGATACATGATAAATGCAATAATCTTTTATGATTAATCGCATGAGTTAACTCGCCATTTTTGACAGCCATAATATATATATATATAAAAGGCAGCACGGTGGAAGAGGGGTTAGTGCTTCTGCCTCACATTACAAAGGTCCTGAACAGTCCTGGGTTCGATCCCGGGTTCGGGATCTTTCTGTGTGGAGTTTGCATGTCCTCCCCGTGAATGCGTGGGTTCCCTCCGGGTACTCCGGCTTCCTCCCACCGCCAAAGATATGCACCTGGGGATAGGTTGATTGGCAACACTAAATTGGCCTTAGTGTTTCAATGTGAGTGTGAATGTTGTCTATCTGCCCTTCGCCGGATTGTAGCTGAGATAGGCACCAGCGCCACCCCGACCCCAAATGGAATAAGCGGTAGCCTGGGCTCTTTTGTGGTTGCACATGTGACTTGGTTTGCGTGAGTGTGTATGGGGGTATGCCAAGTTGACTTGGAGCGTGATAACCAGTAAACGTTGTGCAGAAAAGGACAAGCTTGTGTTTTGCTTCACTGTAGGGGCAGAAAAGGAAGCCCAATTAAGCAACCGCACGTTCAAACCCAATCGTAAATTATAGCAGTGAGCAGCATCGGACGGACCCTCGCCCCCATTCCTAAACCACCACCAAAAATGTCCTGACCACTACATTATACTATTTTTCACCATACCTGACACACCTCCAAAATATGGGGAATTTTTGTGCATTTTCATGGCCTCAAAAAGGCGTCCAAACAGAAGAAAAAACGCAACAAATTCAATATGACCCTAGCAATGCTCTGAATCGCCTCTGTTGGGCCTAATATAATAAAATACAGTTGAATAAGGATAAGGGGTAGAACATGGATGGATGGATGGATGGATGGATAAATTAAAACGAAATAAAGCCATTACAGACTGACAGAATTATTTGTAGCAATTAGATCTGAAGTTGGGAAACCGAGTTATTAACGTTTCGTGTTCTGTTGCGAACCATCGGATCAGTGTGTGAATATGTCTGAATGGGTAAATGTGGAAGTAGTGTCAAAGCGCTTTGGGTACCTTGAAGGTAGAAAAGCGCTATACAAGTACAACCCATTTATCATTTATCAACATTTGGCGCCATGTCACACCCACATCCTATCCTTTGCAAAACATTTTTTGCAATTTATCCTCACCTATCACTATTTGTGGACCAGCAGCACGCACAATCATGTGTGTAGCCCTTGCAGATTGTGTTGATCTATACCAGGCCTGGGCAATTATTTTGACTCGGGGGCCACATTTAGAGAAAAAAATGTGTCTGGGGGGACGGCATATCTATTTTTAGGGACACTAACAGAACACGTCACAATAATGTCTGATTGAATGCTAAACACGTTATGATACACCACCTTAAAAAAACGTAATGGGATTTTACATTTTTCTATGAACGATAAAACACAGAATATTGACAACATATGAATGTCACACCCTCTTTCGATCGACATAATTTACAATCAAGGGAAACGCAACAAAAATGCAAGAAACAGTGAAATATGAAAGCAAAGGGTACCAAATAAACCCACCTACAATCTGATACATCTGATATATCACTAAGCTTTAGAACTTTGTTGTGAAAAGCTCCTTGCGCATCTGTGGAAATGCTTCCCTCCCACACTGCTTTTAGTGCCTCGTCTGAGCTGCTGTGACATAGATTACCATAGTAATTAATGAGATGACTATAGTAACTAATTAGATTACCATAGTAACTGGTATATAAACCATAAGCACAGATTCCAAGCATTGAAATACTTTGTATAGTTGAAGACTTACGGTCATCAGAAAACATCACTGCACATCATAATGGCAGCTACAGTTTCCATCTTAAAGATCTCAAAAAAACTATTTGGGAATGTCCGGCGGGCCAGATTGAAAAGCTTAATGTGGCCCCCAGCCCTTAATTTGCCCAGGTCTGATACATCCTATAGCAGTGGTTCTTAACCAGGGTTCGGTGAGTCGACCTCAGGGGTTCGGCGGAGATCAAAACACACTCAACTCTTCGTGGAAATACAAACTTCTCCCTGTTGGCATATTACGGATACGGCAACAGCTGATTGATTTGCCGGTGTGTAATTTGTTTTGAGTTTATGCACTGTCTTAGTTTTGTTGTTTGAACACGGTGATGTTCATGAACGGTTCATTTTGTGCACCAGTAAAAAAAATATGGTAACACTTTAGTATAGGGAACATATTCACCATTAATTATTTGCTTATTAACATGCGAATTAGTAGCATATTGGCTCTTAACTAGTCAGAAGGTACTAATTAATGCCTTATTTGGCATGGCCTTATTAAAACCCTAACCCTCTAACCCTGACCCTAACCCTAACCAAATAACTCTAAATTAAGTCTTTATTACTTAGAAAATGTTCTCCTAGTGTCCAAATAACTCTAAATTAAGTCTTTGTTACTTATAATATGTTCCCCATACTAAAGTGTTACCAAAAACATACAACTTTGTCTTGAATTTGAAAAAAAACATTTTATTTTTCACTAAAGAAGGGTTCGGTGAATGCGCATATGAAAATGGTGGGGTTGGGTATCTCCAACAAAGCTAAGAACCACTGTACTATAGGAACCAGAATATTAATAACAGAAAGAAACAACCCTTTTGTGTGAATGAGTGTGAATGAGTGTAAATGGGGGAGGGAGGTTTTTGGGGTTGGTGCACTAACTGTAAGTGTATGTTGTGTTTTTTATGTTGATTTAATAGAAACATAAAAAAAAAAATTTTTTTTTGCAATTTATCCTCACCTATCAGTTTAGTGTCCGTCTCTTACCAACTAAAGTGCAGAAATGACAGTTAGATTGGTGATGGCGTAGGGCAATTTCCACCGCTAGGCTCCAACCACTACAAGTAAGTAGGAACAGGTACTGACCCATTGGGGACTTCAGGGTGTCATCATCATCATTTCTATCAAATAAAATCAAGATCTAAATTTGTGGAGCAATGTTTGGTGCCATGCCACGCCCACATCTTATAGCGTAGGCAAAATGTGTTCGCAATTCATCATCACATTTACGTGTAGCATCTGTAATTTGAACCCCGACTCATTTGACCAACGTCCCGAGGAGTAGTTCCACCCCTTTTTTCTCCGAGAAATGGTCAAAAATCATCGCAGCAAAGTTTGGTGCCATAACACGCCCACATCTTATGGCGTAGGAACATGCTGTTCGCAATTTATCATCACCTTTAGGTGTAACATCTGTAATTTAACCTCGACTCATTTGGTCAATGTCCGTAGGAAGAGTTCGTAAAAGTAGGACCGCTTTTTTTTGCCGAAAAGTAGATGACAAAAAACAAGATGGCCGACTTCCTGTTCGTTTTCAAGTATGTGTTCCTGAGACTTGTGTGTGCGTCCCGTCATAAAGGATGTCTCCTGCGCTTTTCATGTCGATTTATGAATTAAGTAGGAGAGGCTAATTTTTTCAACTTTCAAAGATAGTGTTAGAGCAGGGGTGTCGAACTCATTTTAGCTCAGGGGCCGCATGAAGGAAAATCTTTGCACACAGGGACCAGACTATTAAAATCCTGGCATTAAAACAAAACAAAAAAATAAGACGACTTCAGATTGTTTTCTTTTTCTTACTTTGGCCGAAAATAGGACAAACACATTCGGAAAATATTACAATGAAAATATAGAAAAAGATACCGGCAACGATAAAGTTTAGACCAATAAAGGAAAGGAGAAAGTGAATAAATGTTTATAACCAATTACATTTTCATTTGCATGAATAGTTTTTCTTTTGTATTATTTTTTTTAACGAATTAAGTAACGTTTATGACTACCGTTTTCCAAAACACAATATAGAAAAAAGTGGTACATTTATGGTGTGACCCCATTTTTATGACTTGATGGGGTCCCTGGGATGCCATTTGGATAATTTCTCTCGCCAAAACTGATAAGAGTATTTGTGCGTGCAAAACAGCAGTAGCCTGTGGCCTGCGGCCCAGTTCTAATACTAATCAAATATCATCCCGGGGGCCATAGATCATTCATTCATTACTTGACTTTGACACAGGTGCTAGAGAAACAATTTTGAAATTTCATTTTCAGGACCATACCTGCAAAATATGAAGACTTTTCGTGCATGTTGAGGGCCTCAAAAAGGCATCCAAAAGTATAAAGGAAAACACACAGCAAAATCAATAGGGCCCTTGCGGTGCTCTGCCTCGCACCTACAAGGTTTACTCCACTGCTCGGGCCCTAAAAACCGCACCTAGCAACTCACAAAATTTGCAAGGGCCTTTAGAAACAAAACAAGGCCAACATTGTCTATAATATGCAAACTTTAACACACTTCCCACAAAGGAACAGGGTATAATATGGAAACAACAAAAAACGTATTTTCGAAATCCTGCCATAACATTTTGAGTTATGTTGCTACTCACTCACTCACTCACTCACTCACTCACTGACAAACCAATGGCAACAATTACATAACTTCCTGGCAGAGACAAACAAACTATCATGGTTATCTCATTTAGTTACATAAAATGTGAGGAAGAGCTTTACGAAAAACAACTTTGTCACTTGTAGTATACAAATAGACAGAAGAATTTTCTAATTGCATTCAACACGTTCCTGAGGGACAGACATCCAGTTTTTGGATGGAAATAGACAAGTTTTGTGGGTGCAGAGTAAACCAGAGGACCTGGGGAAATCAACGGGCTGGGTTAAAAATAGAAACTCCACACCAAAATACTTGGAAGTTGACTGTTCAGAGTAGAATATTTTGGTCCTTTTCTTTAAGATATTTACACCTGAATGCTGATCATTGTTAAGTTTTATAAAGTTAAATGCTCCAGGTGAGGCTCGAACTCACAACCTCGGCATTGCTCTGCAGGTTACTGTCTTATAAGTACCGCGCGCTAACCGATTGCGCCACTGGAGCTGATACAAAGTACCAATTGAATGCTTCCATCACACTGAGTTCAACTGTTTTTTGGCGTTCGCTATAAAGTAGTTTATGATTGTTAAGATGCATCTTATGTTTTTAGATATATTTTGCCAGCGAGGAGTATGGCCTGGAAAGCACCGTGACATGTGGAGGTTACTTCCACATGGCGAAAGTATTTGCCAAACAGGGAAAGCTCTCTGTTGTTCGTTCCTTGTACAAAGAGGTAATCAATAAACCGGAAGCTATGTGTTTTATGTCTTTGATTCATCTGTATTATGTACAACATCCTCAGGTGGCAGAGACCTGGCACACTCATCTCGGCAAACTCCTCGGCGAGCACATCCAAAACAAAAAAAAGAACCAAAGCATGTTGGCGCCTTCCTTTGGTATGTCTTGTTAAATACAATAGTGTTTACATATACGTACAAATAGTGGTGCTACAGTTACGAAATGAAGTTTTTTTTTGTGTGTGTGGATTTCTCTTACCATGGCATCATCGTTCAAAAAGTACCCAGTGGAATTCTGTTATCTCACATGGCAATGTCGATGAACAAAATTGTATCAGATCATTTTCCTGGTAGCGCCACACCTGTAAGTAGGCAGAATTTATAGGACTGAGTCGGCAAATTGCACCAAATGGCGATGAAAAATGCAAGCCACGCCCACTACACTAAACCTCAATTTACGATCTTAATTGGATCTCTGCTCCTCTCTGAGCTGCCACCTTATCGTGGTAGAGGAGTTTGCGTGTCCCAATGATCCTAGGAGCTATGTTGTTCGGGGGCTTTATGCCCCCTGGTAGGGTCTCCCAAGGCAAACAGGTTCTAGGTGAGGGATCAGACAAAGAGCAGTTCGAAGACCTTTATGAAGAAGAAAAAACATAGACCCAGATTTCCGTCGCCCGGACGTGGGTCACCGGGGCCTCCCTCTGGAGCCAGGGCCAGAGGTGGGGCACAATGGCGAGCGCCTGGTGGCCGGGCCTGTTCCCATGGGGCCCGGCCGGGCACAGCCCGAAGAGGCAACGTGGGTCACCCCTCCAATGGGCTCACCACCCATAGCAGGGGCCATAGAGGTCGGGTACAATGTGAGCTGGGCGGCAGCCGAAGGCAGGGCACTTGGCGGTCCGATCCTCGGCTACAGAAGCTAGCTCTTGGGACGTGGAACGTCACCTCACTGGGGGGGAAAGAGCCTGAGCTAGTGCGCGAAGCTGAGAAGTTCCGGCTGGATATAGTCGGACTCACTTTGACGCACAGCAAGGGCTCTGGAACCACTTCTCTCGAGAGGGACTGGACCCTCTTCCACTCTGGCGTTGCCGGCAGTGAGAGGCGACGGGCTGGGGTGGCAATTCTTGTTGCCCCCCGGCTCAAAGCCTGCACGTTGGAGTTTAACCCGGTGGACGAAAGGGTAGCCTCCCTCCGCCTTCGGGTGGGGGGACGGGTCCTGACTGTTGTTTGTGCTTATGCACCAAACAGCAGTTCAGAGTACCCACCCTTTTTGGGAGCACTCGAGGGAGTACTGGAAAGTGCTCCCACGGGTGATTCCCTTGTCCTACTGGGGGACTTCAACGCTCACGTTGGCAACGACAGTGAAACCTGGAGAGGCGTGATTGGGAAGAATGGCCGCCCGGATCTGAACACGAGTGGTGTTTTGTTATTGGACTTTTGTGCTTGTCACAGTTTGTCCATAACAAACACCATGTTCAAACATAAGGGTGTCCACATGTGCACTTGGCACCAGACACCCTAGGCCGCAGTTCCATGATCGACTTTGTAGTTGTGTCATCGCATTTGCGGCCTTATGTTTTGGACATTCGGGTGAAGAGAGGGGCGGAGCTTTCTACCGATCACCACCCGGTGGTGAGTTGGCTGCGATGGTGGGTGAGGATGCCGGACAGACCTGGGAGGCCCAAACGCATTGTGAGGGTCTGCTGGGAACATCTGGCAGAGTCTCCTGTCAGAGAAAGTTTCAATTCCCACCTCCAGAAGAACTTTGAACATGTCACGAGGGAGGTGCTGGACATTGAGTCCGAGTGGACCATGTTCCGCACCTCTATTGTCGAGGCGGCTGATCGGAGCTGTGGCCGCAAGGTAGTTGGTGCTTGTCGGGGCGGCAATCCTAAAACCCCTTGGTGCACACCAGCGGTGAGGGATGCCGTCAAGCTGAAGAAGGAGTCCTATCGGGTCCCTTTGGCTCATAGGAGTACGGAGGCAGTGGACAGGTACCGACAGGCCAAGCGGTGTGCAGCTTCAGCGGTCGCTGAGGCAAAAACTCGGACATGGGAGGAGTTCGGGTAAGCGATGGAAAACGACTTCCGGACGGCTTCGAAGCGATTCTGGACCACCGTCCGCCGCCTCAGGAAGGGGAAGCAGTGCACTATCAACACCGTGTATGGTGCGGATGGTGTTCTGCTGACCTCGACTGCAGGTGTTGTGGATAGGTGGAAGGAATACTTCAAAAACCTCAATCCCACCAACACGTCTTCCTATGAGGAAGCAGTGCCTGGGGAATCTGTGGTGGACTCTCCTATTTCTGGGGCTGAGGTCGCTGAGGTAGTTAAAAAGCTCCTCGGTGGCAAGGCCCCAGGGGTGGATGAGGTCCGCCCGGAGTTCCTTAAGGCTCTGGATGCTGTGGGGATCTCTTGGTTGACAAGACTCTGCAGCATCGCGTGGACATCGGGGGCGGTACCTCTGGATTGGCAGACCGGGGTGGTGGTTCCTCTTTTTAAGAAGGGGGACCGGAGGGTGTGTTCCAACTATCGTAGGATCACACTCCTCGGCCTTCCCGGTAAGGTTTATTCAGGTGTACTGGAGAGGAGGCTACGCCGGATAGTCGAACCTTGGATTCAGGAGGAACAGTGTGGTTTTCGTCCTGGTCGTGGAACTGTGGACCAGCTCTATACTCTCCGCAGGGTTCTTGAGGGTGCATGGGAGTTTGCCCAACCAGTCTACATGTGCTTCGTGGACTTGGAGAAGGCATTCGACCGTGTTCCTCGGGAAGTCCTGTGGGGAGTGCTCAGAAAGTATGGGGTATCGGACTGTCTTATTGTACGATCAGTGCCAGAGCTTGGTCCGCATTGCCGGCAGTAAGTCGAACACATTTCCAGTGAGTGTTGGACTCCGCCAAGGCTGTCCTTTGTCACCGTTTCTGTTAATAACTTTTATGGACAGAATTTCTAGGCGCAGTCAAGGCGTTGAGGGGTTCCGGTTTGGTGACCGCAGGATTAGGTCTCTGCTTTTTGCAGATGACCGGGATCTTCAGCTCTCACTGGATCGGTTCGCAGCCGAGTGTGAAGCGACCGGAATGAGAATCAGCACCTCCAAGTCCGAGTCCATGGTTCTCGCCCGGAAAAGGGTGGAATGCCATCTCCGGGTTGGGGAGGAGACCCTGCCCCAAGTGGAGGAGTTCAAGTACCTAGGAGTCTTGTTCGCGAGTGGGGGAAGAGTGGATCGTGAGATCGACAGGCGGATCTGTGCGGCGTCTTCAGTAATGCGGACGTTGTACCGAACCGTTGTGGTGAAGAAGGAGCTGAGCCGGAAGGCAAAGCTCTCAATTTACTGGTCGATCTACGTTCCCATCCTCACCTATGGTCAGGAGCTTTGGGTCATGACCGAAAGGATAAGATCACGGGTGCAAGCGGCCGAAATGAGTTTCCTCCGCCGTGTGGCGGGGCTCTCCCTTAGAGATAGGGTGAGAAGCTCTGCCATCCGGGAGGAACTCAAAGTAAAGCCGCTGCTCCTTCACATCGAGAGGAGCCAGATGAGGTGGTTCGGGCATTTGGTCAGGATGCCACCCGAACGCCGCCCTAAGGAGGTGTTTAGGGCACGTCCAACCGGTAGGAGGCCACGGGGAAGACCCAGGACACGTTGGGAAGACTATGTCTCCCGGCTGGCCTGGGAACGCCTCGGGATCCCCCGGGAAGAGCTAGACGAAGTGGCTGGGGAGAGGGAAGTCTGGGCTTCCCTGCTTAGGCTGTTTCCACCGCGACCCGACCTCGGATAAGCAGAAGAAGATGGATGGATGGATGGATTGGATCTCTGACAGAGCTTTTAACTCAAAACACTTGAATTTCAAATCAAATCAATTCAATCAATGCTTACCCCCTGGAAAACACCATTTTATCATGTCACATGCTTTTTAAAAAGAGGAACACTTTTTTAAATACAAACTATTGTATAAAACAATACAATAGAATGCATTCCTAACAAACACAGTAGATTGATGAAGTAAATGATAGCAATGTACAGTATTGATCTTGGAGAGTGGACTTCTAAGATATATCTTTCCAGCTGCTTATGCGTCAAATACACCATCAGCATTTTCTCCATATTTTAATTAATAAATATCCGCCGTTTCGGTATTATTTAATCATTCTTTGCTGATATTAGACTCATCCTGCTTCAGAAATTGCTTTGCCAAGTTGTTTTTGATGATTATTTTTTTCTTTATTCAATGAATATCATCCCCTTCATCTTCTCAGCACTGTCCTTCACACTCTCTTTCCACGCAACGTTATGTTGAGCCTTACCTATAAGCTAAGGACTAAGACCAGATCTTTTGGTCGGATCTTACAGGATTCAATGTAGGATTGTACGGTATACCGGTATTAGTATAGTACCACGATACTAATGAATCATATTCTATACCGCCTCTAAAAAGTACACACAAAATCTTCTTTTGTTTCTTATTAATGTACAGTTTGTATATTATGTTTATAAACTCAGGAAATATGTCCCTGGACACATGAGGACATTGAACATGACCAATGCCATCCATCCATCCATCTTCTTCCGCTTATCCGAGGTCGGGGTGCAAAGGCAGCAGCCCAAGCAGGGAAGCTAAGAATTTTTCTCCCCAGCCACTTTGTCCAGCTCTTCCCGGGGGATCCCGAGGCGTTCCCAGGCCAGCCGGGAGACATAGTCTTCCCAACTTGTCCTGGGTCTTCCCCGTGGCCTCCTACCGGTTGGACGTGCCCTAAACACCTCCCTAGGGAGGCGTTCGGGTGGCATCCTGACCCGATGCCCGAACCACTTCATCTGGCTCCTCTCGATGTGGAGGAGCAGCGGCTTTACGTTGAGCTCCTCCCGGATGGCAGAGCTTCTCACCCTATCTCTAAGAGAGAGCCCCGCCACCCGGCGGAAGAAACTCATTTCGGCCGCTTGTACCCGGTATCTTGTCCTTTCGGTCATGACCCAAAGCTCATGACCATAGGTGAGGATGGGAACAGAGATCGACCGGTAAATTGAGAGCTTTGCCTTCCAGCTCAGCTCCTTCTTCACCACTACAGATCGATACAACGTCCGCATTACTGAAGACGCTGCACCGATCTGCCTGTCGATCTCACGATCCACTCTTCCCTCACTCGTGAACAAGACTCCGAGGTACTTAAACTCCTCCACTTGGGGCAGGGTCTCCTCCCCAACCCGGAGATGGCATTCCACCCTTTTCTGGGTGAGAACCAAGGACTCGGACTTGGAGGTGCTGATTCTCATTCCGGTCGCTTCACACTCGGCTGCGAACCGATCCAGTGAGAGTTGAAGATCCCGGCCAGATGAAACCATCAGGACCACATCATCTGCAAAAAGCAGGGACCTAATCCCGCGGCCACCAAACCGGAACCCCTCAACGCCTTGACTGCGCCTAGAAATTCTGTCCATAAAAGTTATAAACACAATCGGTGACAAAGGGCAGCCTTGGCGGAGACCAACCCTCACTGGAAACGTGTCCGACTTACTGCCGGCAATGCGGACCAAGCTCTGACGCTGATCGTACAGGGAGTGAACCGCCACAATCATCCATCCATCCATCCATATTTCTACCGCTTATTCCCTTTTAGGGTCGCAGGGGGCGTTGGCGCCTATCTCAGCTACAATCGGGCGGAAGGCGGGGTACACCCTGGACAAGTCGCCACCTCATCACAGGGCCAACACAGATAGACAGACAACGTTCATACTCACTTTCACACACTAGGGCCAATTTAATGTTGCCAATCAGCCTATCCCCAGGTGCATGTCTTTGGAAGTGGGAGGAAGCCGGAGTACCCGGAGGGAACCCACGCATTCACGGGGAGAACATGCAAACTCCACACAGAAAGATCCCGAGCCTGGATGCACTAACCCCTCCGCCACCGTGAAGCCCCCGCCACAATCAGACAGTCTGATACCCCATACTCTCTGAGCACTCCCCACAGGACTTCCCGGGGGACACGGTCGAATGCCTTCTCCAAGTCCACAAAACACATGTAGACTGGTTGGGCAAACTCCCATGCACCCTCAAGGACCCTGCCGAGAGTATAGAGCCGGTCCACAGCTCCACGACCAGGACGAAAACCACACTGTTCCTCCTGAATCCGAGGTTCGACTATCCAGTGCACCTGAATAGACCTTACCGGGAAGACTGAGGAGTGTGATCCCACGATAGTTGGAACACACCATCCGGTCCCCCTTCTTAAAAAGAGGGACCACCACCCCGGTCTGCCAATCCAGAGGCACCGCCTCGGATGTCCATGCAATGCTGCAGAGTCTTGTTAACCAAGACAGCCCCACAGCATCCAGAGCCTTAAGGAACTCCGGGCGGGTCTCATCCACCCCCGGGGCCTTGCCACCGAGGAGCTTTTTAACTCCCTCAACAACCTCAGCCCCAGAAATAGGAGAGCCCACCACAGATTCCCCAGGCACTGCTTCCTCATAGGAAGACGTGTTGGTGGGATTGAGGAGGTCTTCGAAGTATTCCTTCCACCGATCCACAACATCCGCAGTCGAAGTCAGCAGAACACCATCCACACCATACACGGTGTTGATAGTGCACTGCTTCCCCTTCCTGAGGCGGCGTATGGTAGTCCAGAATCACTTCGAAGCCGTCCGGAAGTCGTTTTCCATGGCTTCCCCGAACTCTTCCCATGTCCGAGTTTTTGCCTCCGCGACCGCTAAAGCTGCACACCGCTTGGCCCGTCGGTACCCGTCCACTGCCTCCGAGTCCTATGAGCCAAAAGAACCCGATAGGACTCCTTCCTCAGCTTGACGGCATCCCTCACTGCTGGTGTCCACCAACGGGTTCTGGGATTACCGCCACGACAGGCACCAACAACCTTGCGGCCACAGCTCCAATCAGCCGCCTCGACAATAGAGGTTCGGAACATGGTCCACGGACTCAATGTCCCGCACCTCCCTCGTGACATGTTCAAAGTTCTCCCGGAGGTGTGAATTGAAACTCTCTCTGACAGGAGACTCTGCCAGACGTTCCCAACAGACCCTCACAATGTGTTTGGGCCTGCCAGGTCTGTCCGGCATCCTCCCCCACCATCGCAGCCAACTCACCACCAGGTGGTGATCGGTAGAAAGCTCCGCCCCTCTCTTCACCCGAGTGTCCAAAACATAAGGCCGCAAATCCGATGACACAACTACAAAGTTGATCATGGAACTGCGGCCTAGGGTGTCCTGGTGCCAAGTGCACATATGGACACCCTTATGTTTGAACATGGTGTTCGTTATGGACAATCCGTGACGAGCACAAAAGTCCAATAACAAAACACCACTTGGGTTTAGATCCGGGCGACCATTCTTCCCAATCAGGCCTCTCCAGGTTTCACTGTCGTTGCCAACATGAGCGTTGAAGTCCCCTAGTAGGACAAGGGAATCACCCGGGGGAGCACTTTCCAGTACTCCCTCGAGCGTTCCCAAAAAGGGTGGGTATTCTGAACTACTGTTTGGTGCGTAAGCACAAACAACAGTCAGGACCCATCCCCCCACCCGGAGGCGAAGGGAAGCTACCCTCTCGTCCACTGGGTTGAACTCAAACGTGCAGGCTTTGAGCCGGGGGGCAACGAGAATTGCCACCCCAGACCGTCGCCTCTCACTGCCGGCAACGCCAGAGTGGAAGAGGGTCCAGTCCCTCTCAAGAGAACTGGTTCCAGAGCCCTTGCTGTGCGTCGAGGTGAGTCCGACTATATCCAGCCGGAACTTCTCTACCTCGCGGACTAGCTCAGGCTCTTTCCCCCCCAGTGAGGTGATGTTCCACGTCCCAAGAGCTAGCTTCTGTAGCCGAGGATCGGACCGCCAAGTGCCCTGCCTTCGGCTGTTGCCCAGCTCACAATGCACCTGACCTCTATGGCCCCTCCTATGAGTGGTGAGCCTATTGGAGGGATGGCCCACGTTGCCTCTTCGGGCTGTGCCCGGCCGGGCCCCATGGGGACAGGCCCGGCCACCAGGCGCTCGCCATCGTGCCCCAACTCCGGGCCTGGCTCCAGAGCGGGGCCCCGGTGACCCGCGTCCGGGCGAGGGAAATCTGAGTTCATTTTGTTGTAATTCCATAGAAGTCTTTGAGCTGCTCTTTGTCTGATCACTCACCTAGAACCTGTTTGTCTTGGGAGACCCTACCAGGGGGCATGAAATCCCCCAGACAACATAGTTCCTAGGATCATGGGGACACGCAAACTCCTCTACCACGGTAAGGTAGCAGCTCAGAGAGGAGCCTCTCTTCACCCGAGTGTCCAAAACATGAGGCCGCAATTCCGATGACACAACACAAAGTCGATCATGGAACTGCGGCTTAGGGTGTCCTGGTGCCAAGTGCACATATGGACACCCTTATGTTTGAACATGGTGTTTGTTATGGACAGTCTGTAATGAGCACAAAAGTCCAATAACAAAACACCACTCGGGTTCAGATCCGGGTGGCCATTTTCCCCAATCACGCCTCTCCAGGTTTCACTGTCGTTAACCAACATGAGCGTTGAAGTCCTCCATTAGGATAAGGGAATCACCCGGGGGAGAACTTTCCAGTACTCCCTCAAGTGTATCCAAAAAGGGTGGGTACTCTGAACTGCCGTTTGGTGCGTAAGCACAAACAACAGCCATGACCCGTCCCTCCATCCGAAGGCGGGGGGAGGTTACCCTCTCGTCCACTGGGTTGAACTCCATCGTACAGGCTTTGAGCCGGGGGGAAAAAAAAATTGCTACTCCAGCTCGTCGCCTCTCACTGCCAGAGTGGAAGAGAGTCCAGTCCCTCTTGAGAAAAGTGGTTCCAGAGCCCTTGCTGTGCGTCGAGGTGAGTCCGACTATATCCAGCCGGAACTTTTATACCTCGCGCATTAGCTCAGGTTCCTTCCCCCCCAGTGAGGTGACGTTCCACATCCCAAGAGCTAGCTTATGTAGCCGAGGATTGGACCGCCAAGTGCCCTGCCTTCGGCTGCCGCCCAGCTCACACTGCACCCAGCCTCTATGGCCCCTGCTATGGGTGGTGAGCCCATTGGAAGGGGGGACCCATGTTGCCTCTTCGGGCTGAGCCCGGCTGGGCCCCATGGCCCGGCCACCAGGCGCTCGCCATTGTGCCCCAACTCCGGGCCTGGCTGCAGAGGGGGGCTCCGGTGACCCGCGTCCGGGCGAGGGAAATCTGAGTCCTTTTCTTGTGTTATTCATAGAGTTCTCCGACCAATGCATGATCCTGTAACTACTTGGTACCACTTGGTATCGGATTGATGTCTAAGTTTGTGGTATAATCCAAAACTATGGTAAAGCATCCAAACAACAGAAGAATAAGTGATTATTACATTTTAACAGAAGTGTAGAAAGAATATGTTAAAAGGGAAAGTAAGCAGATATTATCAATCAATCAATCAATGTTTACTTATATAGCCCTAAATCTCTAGTGTTTCAAAGGGCTGCACAAACCACAACACAAACCACTACGACATCCTCGGTAGGCCCACATAAGGGCAAGGAAAACTCACACCCAGTGGGATGTCGGTGACAATGATTACTATGAGAACCTTGGAGAGGACGAAAGTAATGGATGTCGAGCGGGTCTAACATGATACTGTGAAAGTTCAATCCATAGTAGATCCAACACAGCCGCGAGAGTCCAGTCCAAAGCAGATCCAACACAGCAGCGAGAGTCCCGCCCACAGTAAATGGACAAGTAGATTAATATATAATTTTCTACCACAAGTACCTCATAATTTTGACGAAATAAGACAATGAGAAATGACACAATATGCTACTGCATATGTCAGCAGACTAAATTAGGAGCCTTTGTTTGTTTACTTACTACTAAAAGACAAGTTGTCTTGTATGTTCACTATTTTATTTAAGGACAAACTTGCAATAAGAAACATGTTTAATGTACTGTTTGTTAAAATAAAGCCTATAATCCAATTTTTTGTGGTCCGTTATTTAAAAAAGTATCTAAAAGTACAAAACGTATCAAAATAATTTTGGTGCCGGTACCAAAAAACTGGTTTTAGGACAACACTAGTTCAATGGGACATTTGCTACGCCAACTAATGACGGGGGATGCTGGTAACACCAATTTTTGATTGACACTTGGCGCTCTTTAGTCGAAATACCATTGTACTCACAAAACAATACTTTTAACATTGTTTATTTTCAAACATTAAAAGTCACTGCTCTGTATAGAATATGATATACGTATTGTTTACATCTTACATCTAAGATGTGCAATATTGTTGTGAATTGCATTCAGATATGACCCATACACACCTCTATTTCCTCACAATCGGCATATGACATCACCATTACAAAAGTCCTGGTGCGTTAACTGCATTATTGACATCACTAAAAAATAAGGTCAACGGCGGCTAAATGTAGCTGAGCGGTCTTGCTGTGCAACCGGAAGGCTAAGGCTTCAGATTTACGTCCCGCGTGCTCAGAGACCACTGCTGACGCATCTTTGGCTATGCAACGTCCGCAGTACTCGCCGCCATCGCAGCTGCTGCCCTACATTTGACGCTAAGCCTGTTAGCTGCCGTGCAATTTGCCCACGGATGCTTCACACTTGAGCAGGGATTCCCAAAAGTGTTGCGTTCAAACTCACCAAAACTAAAAGTCACGTACACAAAAATGAATGACAAACACCACGACAGATGACATTAACGTGTATATCTCTGCACCAGATAAAGGGCAGCGAGTGGAGGTGGACAAGATGCTGACAACCATTTTGGACTTCGAGCAAGACGACTCCAGAAGAGAACCGGCCCAGATCGCCCTGGTGGCTCACGCCCTGGCCATGCTCTCCTTTCTCGGAGGGGACGCCTCCAAGGTGAGTCACCTGCCAGGGTTGCTGGGTATTAACAGACAATGACCCGGTGACACAGTTCCCTTTATATCTCCTTTTGCATACTTCCTTCAGATGGCTGTCTCAGTGCGGGATTATCTGTGATTGTTAAAGCTTTAGAGATGAAGCAGGGATTTAGCTGGAGTCGATGCCAACGTCTTAGCAGTATGTTTTCTTTGAAAATTAGGAGACTTTTTGTGCTTATTTATAACCCACTGGGCGTCAATTATTGCGTTAACCATACGTGTTATAGCTTGGTGTTATTTTGCAGGTTTAAAATGCAACGAATCAGGATGAGCCCTGTTTGTAATTCATTATAGCAAGGGTTCTTAACCTTTTCCCACTACAGAAGGGCCCGTGGCCCACTCATACACTGTATTAACATTAGTAATATTACACTTGTTTATAATCGTATCAAATAATTATATCCAACCTACTTAGTTGAACAGGATAAACCTTGTCAAAAGATATTAAACAACAAGTTACTTCACAAAGATTATTATCAAGGCTTAGGTCAGGCTGATTACAAAAGTAAAGACTAATTAAATATACTGCAAAAGAAAAGATTGAAGAAAAAATGATTAACGTAGATTAAAATAAATACATTATAAATAAATAATGATGTATATTTCTTATATAAACCTTCAACAAAATTAAAGTGCATATTAAAATACAACTTTGCCACTTACTGTAAGTCTTAAACTTTGCGTTTGAGAAACTTCTCCAAGACTTAAAACGCCATACTTCTTCTGTTTGTTTGATATTTTAATCACTGCCACAGGTGGTGGAAAAATGTATTACAACTGAGTACGGACCACTGCTGAGAAACGGTAATTTTTTGGCGCCCCGGTTTTTAAGAAACACTGCGCTGGAAAACAATGTTTTTTTTTGCAAATGTCAGCTTATTTGGAATTTGATGCCTGCAACATGGTTCAAAAAAGCTGGCACAAGTAGCAAAAAAGACAGAGAAAGTTGAGGAATGCTCATCAAACACTTAATTGGAAAATCCCACAGGTGACCAGGCTAACTGGGAACAGGTGGGTGGCAGGATTGGGTATAAAAGAAGCTTCCATGAAATGCTCAGTCATTCACAAACAAGGATAGGGCGAGAGTCACCACTTTGTGAACAAATGCGAGAGCAAATTGTCGTACCGTTTAAGAACAACATTTGTCATCAAGCTATTGCAAGTAATTTAAGGATTTCCCCATGTAAGGTCTTTAATATCATCAAAAGGTTCAAAGAATCTGGAAAAATCACTGCCCGTGACATTGAATGCCTGTGACCTTGGATCCCTCAGGCAGTACTGCATCAACAACCGACATCAGTGTGTAAAGGATATCACCACACGGGCTCAGGAACTGTTCAGAAAACCACTTTCAGTAACTACAGTTTGTCGCTACATCTGTAAGTGGAAATTAAAACTCTACTATGCAAAGCGAAAGCCATTTATCAACAACACCCAGAAACACCACCGGCTTCACCGGAATGATTATTTCCCCCCAAAAATGGAAGTTTCCCAGTTTGAACATTAAATATATTGTATTTGAAGTCTATTAAAATGAATATAAGTTGAAAAAGATATGCAAATAATTGTGTTCTGTTTTTATTTACGAATTACATAACGTGCCAACTTCACTGGTTTTGGGTTTTGTACATACAGCTGCTTGAACAAAATACCTTAGAGTGGTACCTCAACTTAAGAGTGCCCCAACTTAAGAGTGTTTTGAGATAAGAGCCGTCTCTGGGCTAATTGTTGGACCATGCCGAGTAGAAGGGAATGATATATATAAAAAAAAGGATATAATGCATACTTGCCAACCCTCCCGGATTTTCCGGGAGACTCACGAAATTCAGCGCCTCTCCCGAAAACCTCCCGGGACAAATTTTCTCCCGAAATTAAGGCGGAGCTGGAGGCCACGCCCCCTCCAGCGCCATGCGGACCTGAGTGACGTGTCGACAGCCTGTTTTCATGTCGGCTTTCCCACAATATAAACAGCGTGCCTGCCCAATGACGTTATAACTGTAGAATGATCGAGTGTGAGTTCTTGGTTACTTATGTGGGTTTATTGTTAGGCAGTTTCATTAACGTCCTCCCAGCGCGGTAACAACACACAACAACAGCAGTCACGTTTTCGTCTGCCCTAAAGCAGTTTGTCTGCCGTAATCAGCAATGTTGTGACACTCTTAAACAGGACAATACTGCCATTTACTCTACATTGATTTGTGACAATAAAATCTACGGTTTTTTTAGAGTGCAGTGCACAACTGCGCACACAACAAGGAGACGAAGCAGAAGAACGAGGAAGATACAGCCATGGCGACGTCGACGATGACGACGAGTAAGATGAAGAAATACGCTTGTAAATTCCGAGCCGCAGCTATGATTGGACCTGGATAGTCTCCGAGAAGAAGTAGTGGACTACCAAGTGTTTGGCAGTGAAGAGCTTCCTCAGGAAGCAAATATTGACCGGTTTTGGGCCATGCTAGGGAGAGATGGAAGATTCCTCACCCTAGTGCATTTGATGAAAGCACTTTTGTGCGTGCCACACAGCAATGAATCATCAGAGAGGGTGTTCAGTAGGGGTGTGGGAAAAAATCGATTTGAATTTGAATCGTGATTCTCACGTTGTGCAATTCAGAATCGATTCTCATTTTTAAAAAATCGATTTTTTAATTTTTTTTAATTTTTGTATTCATGTATTTATTTATTTATTTCAGCAATCCAACAAAACAATACACAGGAATACCATAACAATGCAATTCAATTCCAAAACCAAACCTGACCCAGCAACACTCAGAACTGCAATAAACAAAACAGTTGAGAGGAGACACAAACACGACACAGAACAAACCAAAAGTAGTGAAACAAAAATGATTATTATCAACAACAGTATCAATACTAGTTATAATTTCAGCATAGCAGTGATTAAAAATCCCTCATTAACAATTATCATTAGACATTTATAAAAATTAAAAAAAGAACATCACATCTCATAAGCTTGACAACACACTGTGTCCAATATTTTCACAAAGATAAAATAAGTCATATTTTTGGTTCGTTTAATAGTTAAAACAAATTTACATTATGGCAATCAGTTGATAAAACATTGTCCGTTTCAATTATAAAAGCTTTTTACAAAAATCTACTACTCTGCTTGCATGTCAGCAGACTGGGGTAGATCCTGCTGAAATCCTATGTATTGAATGTTTAGAGAATCCTTTTAAATCGGGAAAAAAATCGTTTTTGAATCGAGGATCGTGTTGAATTGAAAACAAAAAAAATTGATTTTTAATCCAAACGTGACCCCAAGAATCGATATTGAATCGAATCGTGGGACACCCAAAGATTCGCAGCCCTTGTGTTCAGCATGGTTAGAAAAATAGTGACAGAGAATAGAACAAGGATGGACAATTCAATCCTTAACTCAACAATGAGTAGATGAGTGTTATGTGTGTGTGTATGTGTAAATAAATGAACATTGAAATTCAAGTATTTTTCTTATATATATAGCTAGAATTCACAGAAAGTCAAGTATTTCTTATATATATATATATACAGTATATATGAAATACCCCCCAAAATCAGAGGTCTCAAGGTTGGCAAGTATGATATGATATAAAAAAATCACCAAAAACATGACCGAATGTGTCATCAACCTGGCGAAGCAATTTTAGCGTATCACTGCTCGTCTGCACCATACTGAAGCACGAGTCTGACGCCAGCCAATAATTTTAAAGTAATGTCTCAACAACAGACAATTAATCTGTGAAAATATACAAAAGATGCAGATGGGGTATTTGACATGGAAGATATCGTACAAAACCACTCCCAGAGGTGACAGCTACAAATATAAATACTAAGGAAAATACTGTACGTTGCTAAGACATTACTTTATAAAACTACTGTAGTTGTTAATTGTTGTCATGTTTTCATACAATGTTTCTTATCTGGAAGTCTGTTTTTATTTTTAAAAGGCATGTTGAAATTGTGCTGTTTTACGGGGTCCAAACACCAATTTCATTTCAATGCGATACGTTAATTTGAGATACAAGTGTTTTAAGTAAAGAGCTCCGTCACAGAGCCACATAATCTCGTAAAGTGAGGTACGACCGTGTAAAAATATAGGACAATACATTAAAAAAATTATTATTTATTCATATGTTATTACATACAGTTGTTCTTCACACTCATTTTCATCGAGGGCCACATCGCAAGTATTGCTGCCCTCATTGGGTCCCTTGTAACAGTGAATAATATGACTATTATTGTGGAATCGCCTCATATCATTGCACAATTGCCTATCCATTAGATTTTTTTATGTACAAATTAATGGCTAACTTGCTATGAAATCATAAGTCAGGGTGACAAGCAGATATTTAAGCATTTATTTGTATTTTTTTTTTTAATCTTAGTGACATCGGATCATATAATATAGTTTGTTGCATGCTCAGATACTCTTTCCTCTCTTTTTCATGCTTCATCTGTCACATACTGTTATATTGTACATGGTAATTCCCATATATTGTATATATGATATAGACATAATATAATATAATATATCAGTATATATAATATACTGTACATATATTATGTAAATATTACGTATATATGTTATATTTTATTATTTATACTTGCATTGTCCTTTCCATCATTATACTTTCCAGTAACTGAGCTACTGTGTGGAACAATTTCCCTTGTGGATCACTAAAGTTTGTCTAAGTCTGAAATAATATGATGATTAATGATGCACATTTTTCCAGGTTTTGTCGGGCCTTAAAAAACGGCTTTGAGGTTGACAACTGTGGTTTAGATATTATTGATATATGCCTCTCTCCAGGACAAACCACAAACTGCAACAACAGTGCAACACAAATTATTGTTGACCTTTTGTTGAGCAAAGGAACCTTATTTGTAGTCCCATGAGTCAACATGGAGGAATCTCTCCTAGGGAATTAGGAAAATGAATAATAAATGACATGGCACAATGATTACACACTATGCATAATGAAATATGTGTATTGAATATGACACTATATTTGATGAAATACATAATCTAATGGAATGACATAATAATGGTATGTTAAATTAATATATATAGAAATATTTTTTTATTTTATTAACCCCAAAATATTACAATTACAATTATGATAATATTATTATAACATTACAATTAAAAATTATATTATTATTATTATTATTATCAAATCACTACTATTTATTGAAAATAAATTAATACATTCTCCATTGTGGGAAAAATAGGAGTCTATCCTTCCTATTCTATCATATCCTATCCTAAATATTGTGTCGAAATGTGATGCTTTGCAATAAATGTCAAGGCGGCATTATTCTTAGACATTATCAAATGTGCAAATAACGCCCTAGAAAATATCAAATTGCAGCAAACCAAACATAAGATAGAAGTTTGCTTCACTGCAAAAAGTCAGCATGCAGAACAAGTTGAGTTTTATAGTTGTGTTTATTGCTTAGCAATATATTTTAGACTTTAGTATAAATATTATTCAGGATAAGCATATTGGTTTATTAAACATTATTTTTATCATAATATGGACTTTTGACCTTGAATTTAGACACTTCATCTTGCTCCTTCCACACTTCACAGTGCATAATGCTCTCCTAGTAATAGAAGTTACCAACATCCTTGAGAATGATAAACACAATGTAAACACTGCCAATCTCTTAAAATGAGGTCTTGTGTCATTTCCAGCTTAAATAATAACTAGAACATCGTAAACAAATCATCTTAACCCATCATTTGGCTATCATTCGGCGCTTTTTAATACAACTCTTATTTTATTGGGTGTCATAACACATGTGCACATGTACCTAATGTTATGTCCATTTCATTTGGCAAAGGAGTGAGTTAAACAAAGGTTGGCCATACATCACATGTGACCTTTAACCTTTTAATACCTTGGCCGTGTCCTTAGTTTTACTGCGTCTAAGCTTAAGTCTATCTTGGCAAACCTGACGCACTAAAATAGACTCAGACACCAATTGCACAACACTTCCGTTTGTTAGTGTGGGTTAGCTCCCACATAATAAACATAATGACCCACATTTCACTAACAAGTTTTCTCCATGTGTTTTTTTTTTTTGCTCCTGAAAATTAATCTGGAAGTAATTTTCTATAATATAAGTCAGTTTTTTGAGTAATCGATAGATAACTAACTCTACTTGGCGGGAGGTCACCTTCAGAACTGGAGCCCATTCTTCTGCATAGAGGCATATACAACTATTATTTTGATCAATTTATTGCATGTTTTTGTCTCCCTGGTCCAATGACAAGGTTAACATTATGAGCAAAAAATAAATATAAATGAATAACCATTTACGGACTTCCGTAACCTGTGTTTTGCCATGCTCTTTCTTCCTTTTCTCAAGTATCTTGAGAAAACATCAGTAGAAGAGGACGCAAAACATTCCAGCTGCTTACCTTCCTTTTCTCTCTTTTTTTTGAGAGGGTCTGCTCTTCTTTCATTGCATTTTCGCAGGTTCTGACTACTAGCCTGATCTACTAAAAGTTTGCATGTGCTAAAACTTTTGCAAACTTGATAGCACACGCAAAGCTGACCGACCGACCTGGTGTTACATGGCCTTTCCTTTTAACTTAGTAAACGTTTGGGAACTGAGGAAACCAATTTTTGAAGCTTTTCAGGTGGAATTCATTCCCATTCTTGCTTGATCCACAGCTTAAGTTGTTCAACAGTCCTGGGTCTCCCTTTTAGTGTTTTAGGCTTCAAATTGCGCCACACATTTTCAACGGGAGTCAGGTCTGGACTATTGGTAGGCCAGTCCAATACCCGCCGCACTCTTTTACTATGAAGCTACGCTGTTGTAACACGTGGCTTGGCGTTGTCTTGCTGAAATAAGCAGGGACGTCCATGATAGCGTTGCTTGAATGGCAACATATGTTGCTCCAAAACCTGTATGTACCTTTAAGCATTAATGGTGCCTTCACAGATGTGTAAGTTCCCCTTGCCTTGGGCACTAATACACCCCCATACCATCACAGATGCTGGCTTTTGAACTTTGCGTCTAGAACAATCTGGATGATTATTTTCCTTTTTGGTCCAGAGGACACAATGTCCAGAGTTTCCAAAAAACAATTTGAAATGTGGACTCGTCAGACCACAGAACACTTTTCCAATTTGCATCAGTCCATCTTGGATGAGCTCGGGCCCAGCGAAGCCAGGGGCGTTTTTGGGTGTTGTTGATGAATAGTACAGCTTTAACTTGCACTTATAGTTGTAGCGACCAACTGTAGTTACTGACATTGGTTTTCTGAAGTGTTCCTGAGCCCACGTGGTGATATCCTTTACACACGCATGTCGGTTTTTGATGCAGTACCGCCTGAGGGATCCAAGGTCCGTAATATCATCGCTTACGTGCAGTGATTTTTATCCAGATTCTCTGAACCTTTTGATGATATTACAGACATTAAATGGTGAAATCCCCAAATTCCTTGCAATAGCTTGTTGAGGAATGTTCTTCTTAAACTGTTCTACAATTATCTCACGCATTTGTTCACAAAGTGGTGACCCTCGCCCCATCCTTGTTTATGAATGACTGAGCATTTAATGAAAGCTGCTTTATACCTAATCATGGCACCTACCTGTTCCCAATGAGCCTGTTCACCTGTGGGATGTTCCAAATAAGTGTTTGATGAGCATTCCTCAACTTTGTCAGTCTTTTTTGCCACTTGTACCAGCTTTTTTTAAACATGTTGCAGGCATCAAATTCCAAATAAGCTAAAATTTGCCAAAAAAAACAACGTTTTACAGTTCGAATGTTAAATATCTTGTCTTTGCGGTCTATTCAACTGAATTTATTTTGAAAAGGATTTGCACATCACTGTATTCTGTTTTTATTTACGATGTAAACAACGTGGCAACTTCAGTGTTTTTTTTTGTTTTTTTGTCCTGTCCAGCTTCTCAGGCAAACCATGATGTAGATGCCCATATCAGCTGTTCAGATTTACTTTACAAAAGAGAAGTGTAGGATACTTCTCTTGTTGCCTTATTTCAATTTGACTTTGTTAAATGTATTTATATTATCATTTGGTGCAGCCCGGCCGGAGCAGGAGGGGATAGAAAGAGAAAAAAAGAAAGACTGAGGGGGTAATTGTGGGGATAAGAGGGGGATAAGACAGAGAGACAAAAACAACAATAACAACAATATAACAATATCAGCAAATAGGATATCTACAAATATGATGGTAAAAGTGATAGCAAAGAAGCAGTTAGCGAAATAAATAATAATATAGAAATGACAATGAGCATTTTTACACTACAACTGGAGCAATACAAATAACAATAGAAAAAGCGCTATTGATCATGAGCAATACCAATAGTGTACCTCTATTATCAACAATACAGTTGTTCAAATGCAACAATACATATACGTAATGATAACTAGAGATTAAAAAAATTAAAAATAAGTAAAAAGGAATACTGAAAAATGGAGGGGAAGAGAAAGAGGCAACCTATATTAAGCTTGTAGATTGTTATAGTAACAATGGGTTAAGCTTTGTCAGTGTTACCCAGTTTCTTCAACCGGTTTTGAGTTTTGTAATTAAGTTTTGTAACCAATGATTGTCACACACATACTAGGTGTGGTGAAATGTGTCCTCTGCGTTTGACCCATCCTCTTGATCACCCCCTGGGAAGTGAAGGGAGCAGTGGGCAGCAGCACTGGCACGCCCGGGAATCATTTATGGTGATTTAACCCCCAATTCCAGCCCTTGATGCTGAGTGCCAAGCAGGGAAGCAAGGGGTCCCATTTTTATAGTCTTTGGTATGACTCGGCTGGGGTTTGAACTCAGGGCGGACACTCTAACCACTAGGCCACTGAGTAGGTTAATTTTCAGGTCCAAAACTACAAAACAAGTGCCACTCTTGTCAGCAGTTTATGGGACAAGTAGTCCCTTGTCCTATAAAAGAGGCAAAGCGGTAGAAGCATAAACACACAACAGACACTGACTGCTTTCTCATCTTTGCCAGGCACCAAAATACTCGCTTTACTTCAGTGAGAAATAAAACGTGTTTGTGAAAGAATCTGCCATCTCGTGGCCCCTCTTTGTTTTCATGAAGAAAAGTGAGTAGAATAAGACCACGTTTCTACCGTTCACGTCACAATGCATGATGGTCATTTTGGTTTTGAATGGGATATTCTGACCACATTTGTCCATGTTTTGCCTTAATTTGTGGCTTGCAGTCATTTCCAAAAAGCACATTGCTGCAGGTTTCATTGCGACAGGATTTAGAAGTGATTTTACAAGGCCGTTAAGGTCCCACCGCACAGTTGTCAGGGTTAAAGAAGACAACTTTTAGCCATGTCAGCACAAGTAGTTAGTTTCCTGATGCTCGGTTCTTTACGCAGCCACCAACAAGGGACTCTATCTTGGTTCCATTCATTCAGAAACAGCGTAAAAGTGTGTATTAATGCAAACAAACACAAATATTTATAGTTTTGGTTGCAAAGCATTTTTGGGGTTACGAGTCAACTTCAATCTTGTGGGGGCGGCCTCATATAATACATTGGTGCAAAAAAGTATTTAGTCAGCCACCGATTGTGCAAGTTCTCCCACTTAAAATGATGACAGAGGTCTGTAATTTTCATCATTGGTACACGTCAATTGTGAGAGACAGAATGTGAAAAAAAAATCCAGGAATTCACATTGTAGGAATTTTAAAGATTTTTTTGGTAAATTATGGTGGAAAATAAGTATTTGGTCAACCATTCAAAGCTCTCACTGATGGAAGGAGGTTTTGGCTTAAAATCTCACGATACATGGCCCCATTCATTCTTTCCTTAACACGGATCAATGGTCTTGTCCCCTTAGCAGAAAAACAGCCCCAAAGCATGATGTTTCCACCCCCATGCTTCACAGTAGGTGTGGTGTTCTTGGGATGCAACTCAGTATTCTTCTTCCTCCAAACATGACGAGTTCAGTTTGTACCAAAAAGTCCTATTTTGGTTTCATCTGACCACATTACATTCTCTCAATCCTCTGCTGTATGATCCATGTATCCATTTTGGTATAAACTCAACTCGTCGTGTTTGGAGAAAGAAGAATACTGAGTTGCATGTAATCTGAAGCAGGTGGAAATAATAAGTAACCATGGTAACTAAAACAAACAAGGGTGCACTGAAAAACAGGAATTAATGGAGTCCAAAACTAACAGAACATAACAAAACATGATCCAGGACATGGATCATGACACCTTGTTTGGTTTCAAACTTGTGAACAATAGTTTTTTTATTTGCAATCATATTTGCCTAACAAATGGATTTTGAAAAAAAAAAAAGAAAAAAAAGTTTTTTATAAAATAATTTCATGGTGCCAATTTTTTTTTTTCCCCCAATCTTTTTTTTTGGGTTGCAATATTTTTGTATTGTATTACAATTAATTTATTTAATTGGGACAGTGCACATTAATCAACACTTAAATAAACAGTGTAAATGCAAATTTTCAGCCGTTGTCCCAATCGCTGCCAAACAATTTTGGTTAAGGTTTTTGGGGAGGGGGGGTTGCAATTTTTTTTTGTTAGAAATCTTTTTTTCTTTGCAAATCTTTTCTTTGTTTGCAAATATTTTTAATTTCCAATTCTTTTTTTAGTTATATCTTAATCTCAGACTTGTGGGTGGGGTCTCATTTGAATTATAGGTTATAAGCATTTTTATTGGTCAGTGTCAGAGGATGGTGTTATCATATTGGCACAAACGATTTACATTTTTTTTTAAATCTTTAAAAAAAAATGTATTTGTTTGAAAATAATTTTTCTGGACAAAAAAAATGTTTTTAGGATGCAAATCTTTTATTTTTAATCGTTTTTCCTTTTTATAGGTTGCAATTGTTTTGAAGGAGGGAAGTTGCAAATTGTATTTTCTTCTGTTACATTTTTTTAAATCAAAATGTTATGGGGTAGCCCATTTTTTGTCACAAATTAATATTTTGCTGCAAGTTTTTTTTTTTGCTATTTGTGGGGGCTTACAATCATATTTATTTTTGCAATTTTTAGGTAAAAAAAAGTTTTTTGTTACAAGCCATTTTTTGGTTACAAATATTTTTAAATTTTCAAAACAATTGTTTTGGTTACCACTCAATTTCAATCTTTTGGCCTTTTTACGAGTCAGCCTCAGAGGATGGTGTGACCATAGCCACCATACTGTATACCTATTTCCACCCTCGGCACAATTAGTGAGAGCTACAGACCAATAAAAGGGCTTTAAACATTTTGTTTAGAAGATTAATAAAAGTGAGTCGTAATCAAAAAATAAAGAAAAAAAGATTTGCAATCGAAAAAACGATATGCATCTCCCACCAATTTTTTTTTTTTTCCAACAAAAAAAAGATTGGCAATCAAAAAGTACCACACATATTTTGCAACAATTTGCAACCAAAGCTGTTTGTAAATATTTTTTGAAATTTCAATTCAAATTTTTTTTGGTTCCATAAAAATACACTAATTCTAATAACAGAGCAGGTCAGCATGTCCAAACGGCTAAGTGGGCTAAAACATACAGGCCAGTTGATATTACATAATCAGCTTTTCTCTCCATGGTGTGACAGCTGCAGCTGCTTGTCTGTGTTTCCGGTGTGTGTGTGTGTGTGTGTGTGTGTGTGTTTGTTCTGGCAATGCTTCCTTAATGGGGACATCGCTCTGTTTACACAGTCACCTTTAAGGGACCTCTGACGGTATGGGGACATATCGTTTGTATTTTATTTCTATGGTTTAAGGCAGTGGTTCTCAACCTTTTTTCAGTGATGTACCCCCTGTGAACATTTTTTTAATTCAAGTACCCCCTAATTAGAGCACAGCATTTTTGGTTGAAAAAAAGAGATAAGGAAGTAAAATACAGCACTATGTCATCAGTTTCTGATTTATTAAATTGTACAACAGTGCCAAATATTGTTCATTTGTAGTGGTATTTCTTGAACTATTTGGAAAAAAGATATAAAAATAACTAAAAAGTTGTTGAAAAATAAACGAGTGATTCAATTATATATAAAGATTTGTGCACAAAGAAGTAATCATCAACTTAAAGTGGCCTCTTTGGGGATTGTAATAAAGATCCATCTGGACTTAATTCTAAACATTTCTTCACAAAAAAATAAATCTTTAACATCAATATTTATGGAAAATGTCCACAAAAAAAATCTAGCTGTCAACACTGAATATTGCATTGATGCATTTCTTTTCACAGTTTATGAACTTATATTCATATTTTGTTGAAGTATTATTCAATAAATACATTTATAAATGATTTTTTAATTGTTGCTATTTTTAGAATATTAAAAAAAAATCTTACGTACCCCTTGGCATACCTTCAAGTACCCCCAGGGGTATGCGTACCCCCATTTGAGAACCACTGGTTTAAGGTAAGATAAGACAATTTTTTATTGATCCCACAACAGGAAAATTTGGGTTACTTTGTCAACATGTTTCAAATATTGGTAAAAGAGAAAATGTATTTTCTTGAAAAGTGAAACATTTGTTATCCTGGCATTAGTAGTACTGTGATTCTGTATGGTATCCATCCTTAGTTAAAACTAATATACTTTTCCAAAAACAAAATCTGCTTTAGTGTTCCTTAGGATGACATTTTCATACAGTATGGTTATAAAACATTATTACCTTAAAGTATGATTCACATTCAGAATTTTCCATCCTTCTGTGGAAAATTGCAGACAACTTCATTACTGCTAAATAGCAGTTTTCAGTAATGTCACAGAAGATGCAGGATTTGCTTTAATATTTAAGTGGTGAAACTTCCTATAAGAGGACAGCTGTAGCGCTTTATTCTGAGGATCATGTCATATTTATTTAGAACTTTTTTTTTTTTTTAAATGGTCCTCAGTAGTCACGAACAAATTTGTGTGAATTACGCAAAATGATTTAGATTTGGTCCCCATTAACCATATTAATTATTTTTTCCCTAGGGTCCCCAGTAAGAAAGATCAGCAAATTACTTCATCAATCCATAGATTTAAAGACGTGTATGAGCTAACTGGCCATTTTACCTCATTTGTATGCCTCCACAACCTGTAGAAAGGGTGGTCCCCACAAGTGATGATCAAAAACTTGGTCCCCAGTCCAAAAGATAACCTGTATGTGTGTGTGTGTGTCAGGCACTGGGATTTGGACGCACGGCACTGCAAGCCAGCCAGATGATACCAAACCATGACCTGACGGAGCCCATCCGGGCCTTGTTGCAGCTGGTGAACACAGCTCCACAGTCCACTCCTGGATAGGCGCCACACCCAGCGCTCACACAAACCAACACAAGCTTCCTTCACTTCAGCCATTCAGCGGCCACTGAATTTATATTTGTACAAAAGAAAAGTTTATAACATTACGGACTGGACTTGTTTTTGTCACAGTGCCTGCATGAGCAAACCCAGCATTAAATTCCCCCCCAAAATGCGAGCGTCCTCCACTAATATGGAGAAGCTAAATATTAAATATATGGAAAACACTTCATCAAACTCACCATCAAAACCTTCTTAAATAAGATTTTAGTATTATTTAAGTGTAAAACTAAGCGAACCACTTTATATCATAAAAGTAGATGAGGACTGACAACATTGTCAAAGGAAAACTGCTCCTTTCGGGGGGAATTTTGGTGCAAAAACGTGGCCAGCATTCCATGCAGATCATAGTGGATACACTTTCTGTTAGTTATGACCGACATATTGTATTTCCTTGAATTTCCACCAGGGCGCTAATTAATTTAAAACCTCTTCTCACTCCTGCGCTTACCAAAGGCATGCGGTAAAAGTAAGTATGCGCTAATTCATTTAAAACCTCATCTCACTCCGGCACTTACCAAAGGTATGCAGTAAAAATTTGAGTGTGATGTAAGCTTGGACCTTAAATCCTACTGAATAGCTCTTAATCTTCTTCCCTTTATGCGATTTCAAATTACCGGTATTGAAATCAGCCTCCTCCATTTTGAAAATGATGACAGGGGAAGTGTCACTCGTGACGTCACGAGTTTGACCAGGCGGTAACACTAAGCATGCGCTAATTATTTTGCGAAGCGAGTTTAACCCGGCAGTAATTTCAGGCAGGCGCATACTATATGCCCTGCGGCAATTCAAGGAAATCCAGTATGTAAAAATGAATGTAACTCTTTTTTGTTGTTGTTGTTTTTATTCAGTGACACTTCTCTGTAGGTTTGTCTTTTTTTGTGTTTGTTACTTTTTTTTTCTTTTAGTCAATTCGTCTGATTCTCTATCTGCTTGTGGTGAAGAGGAAGGCAGTACATTGCTACCCACTGGGGGGCGGGGGGGTTATTTTAGTATTGTTTTTACTATTTTCATGTTTTGTTTTATTTTTTTGGGCGGGTGGGGGGGGGGGGGTGCTGTGGAAAAAAAGTGTCTTGCTTTCTCAGTACTTGTATTATAAAAAATATTATATTAAAAAAATGTAACATAAAATCAATCATAGTTTCTCATTAATTAATCAAGGAAGTTATGTCAAATGTCCATTGTTGCTTAGCACATTTTTCCAGAGAATTGTGGTCAAATTGCAAATTATGACTTTTTTTTTTTTTTGTGATTTGTATCTTTATTATTTTTTTGTATTTATTTTTTGGGGAGGGTGCGAGTGACAAAAACAAGTGTCTGTTTCCTCAGTACCTATATTATGATTTCACTGTCAAATGAATAAACAAATATTTAAAAAAAAATAAAATAAATAAAAACCTGACATTATTAAATCAATCATAGTTTCTCATTAATTAATCAAGGTAGTTATGTCAAATGTCCATTCTTGCTGAGCACATTTTACCAGGGAATTGTGGTATAATTCAAAATCGTGACTTTTTTTTTTTTTTTTTTTGTGATTTGTATTTTACTATTATAATTTGTGGGGGGTGGGGGTAGGGGGTGCTATGGGGGACAAAAAATATCTGTTTTCTCAATACCTGTTTTATGATTTCCCTAATAAATTAATAAATAAAGTATTCAAAACATTTTTAACGATAAATCAATCATAGTTTCTCATTAATTAATCAAGGTAGTTATGTCAAATGTCCATTCTTGCTGAGCACATTTTTCCAGAGAATTGTGGTAAAATTAAAAATCATGACTTATTTTTGTAATTTTCATTTATTTTATTGTGATTTGTATTTTATTATTATAATTTTTTTGGGGGGGGGGGGGGGGGACAAAAAATATCTGTTTTCTCAGTACCTGTTTCATGATTTCCCTATCAAATGAATAAATAAACAAAATATTCAAAACATTTTTAACGATAAATCAATCATAGTTTCTCATTAATTAATCAAGGAAGTTATGTCAAATGTCCATTCTTGCTTAGCACATTTTTCCAGAGAATTGTGGTGAAATTGCAAATCATTACTTTTTTTTTTTTTTTTTTTTTTTTGTGATTTGTATTTTTATTATTTTTTTGTATTTATTTTTATGGGCGGGTGCGAGGGACAAAAACAAGTGTCTGTTTTCTCAGTACCTCTATTATGATTTCCCTATCAAATTAACAAATACACATTATATTTAAAACAAAATGTAACAATAAATCATTCGTAATTTCTCATTAATTAATCAAGGAAGTTATGTCAAATGTCCATTCTTGCTTAGCACATTTTTTGAGAGAATTGTGGTCGAAATTCCAAATCATTGATCTTTAAAGGTTTAAACGTTATTTTAATTTTTTATTTATACCATCTTTAAGGTTTGTCAGAAATCAAACAAATATTACCAGCTTTATTTAAGGGCAACATTTACAAAATGTATTTAGCAACCGTCCAAAAAAAACTATACTTTAGTCTCCGCTTTGTGCTTAATAATTCATAAATAAGCAATAATCTAAACAACCCTTTACAATCCTGGTTTTTATATAAAAACACAAATCTTAAAACAGAGAGAGGACACAGTTTAGTTGGGTTTTGAATAATCACTTGTCTTTATTTTAATCTAAAAAAAAAAAAAGGAAATAAAATCAAATGAATATGAAAGAGGGAATTATTTACACCATTTTGAACATTTTGTTGATAACACATTTTGGAGCATGTTTCGTAACACTTTCAGAATGATGACCAGCATAAGAAAAATGAGGGCATGTGTGTAACAACCGCGTCGTACTTTCCAAACCTCGCTAGCTAATCATGACTCAATATTAATATTGTCCTGCTTGAACTTTGCTTCATCCTTCCTCCAAGACTATTTTGTCATCAACTGGATCATCCAATGCATTCCTTCCAAAATATTTACACATAATCCTTAGAACAATCCTCTTACCACGACCCATATTAGTACTCGGTTACACAGCAGTTTTTTTTTTTGGCATTCTCATTCTTTTTTTCCAGAGGCAGTAAAACAAGAAAACACAGTTATTTCCTTAAATTCCCTTTTTTCAGTTGTATCCATGAAGCAAATACACATTAGTCGCGCGAAGAATGTATTAGTTGTGCTTTGTGAGTCCCAATACACAAAATAACCTCAAAAGTCATTCCAACTTGTATATATTTTGAGTTGATTAACATGGTGAATGGACAGGAAATGACACAAGTATTAAAAAAAAAAAAAAGAAATACATTTTGACAGTGGAGCAGGGGTGGCAAACTTATTTTAGATTGGGGCCACATGGAGAAAAATCTACTCCCAAGACTGGTAAAATCACGGCACGATAACTTAAAAATAAAGACAATTTCATATTGTTTTCTTTGTTTGGAAATAGAACAAGCACATTCTGAAAAAATTACAAATCATAATGTTGCTGGGGTTTTATTTTTTTACTCTTACATTAATACTATTTTATCTTTATTTGTCGTTATTTATACTTTGTGAATAAATCATGTGATAATGTTCATCAGTCATCTCATTGGTGTTCATTTTCAATCCATCAAGATAAAAAAAACAATATCAAAATCAATTTACAGGATGTTATATATATTAAGTTTGCTCATTTCCCTCAACTGGTGGACTAACATCGTGTACTTAATTTTTTTTTTTTTACATATGTAACATCAACTACAAAGAATTGCTAAGGCGACATCTAGTGGACACGTTTCGAACAGCAGTTTCTTTCATTCAAAAATTTCGGCTCATTTTTATACTTAGCAAACTCATCCCGGGGGCCAGATAAAACCAGTTTGCAGGCCGTACGTTTGACACCCCTGCAGTAGAGGCTCCCTTCTTTTATCGCTGTTGGTTCTGGATATGATGTAATAGTGTAGCTTACCACCACCAGGTGTGATTGAATGATGGGTTCCCACTTCTCTGTGAGCGCCTTGAGTATCTAATAACAGAAAAGCCCGATATAAAATCTAATCCATTATTATTATTATTTTTATATGACCTCGACAAATTCATTTTTGAAAAGTAGGAATCATTAACTATACATCAAATATTTTCATTGCTAAATCATTTAAAAAATATATGTATATTTTCTAAATAAATTTGTCAACATTAACACCCCTTAGTCACCCTTTGAATCTAATATAGTAATGCTCTCTGAGGTTGAGCCAATTAGTGGCAATGATACTGGACAGCATGCTCTGATTGGTTGCGTCTCCTCCAGTGGCCAATACTGCAGTACTATCCATATTTTATGTGGTGGACTCTCTTATTTCTGTGGCTGAGGTTGCTGAGGTAGTTAAAAAGCTCCTCGGTGGCAAGGCCCCGGGGGTGGATGAGATCCGCCTGGAGTTCCTTAAGGCTCTGGATGCTGTGGGGCTGTCTTGGTTGACAAGACTCTGCAGCATTGCGTGGACATCGGGGGGCGGTGCCTCTGGATTGGCAGACCGGGGTGGTGGTCCCTCTCTTTAAGAAGGGGGACCGGAGAGTGTGTTCCAACTATCGCTGGATCACATTCCTCAGCCTTCCCGGTAAGGTCTATTCAGGTGTACTGGAGAGGAGGCTACGCCGGATAGTCGAACCTCGGATTCAGGAGGAACAGTGTGGTTTTCGTTCTGGTCGTGGAACTGTGGACCAGCTCTATACTCTCGGCAGGGTCCTTGAGGGTGCAAGGGAGTTTGCCCAACCAGTCTACATGTGCTTTGTGGACTTGGAGAAGGCATTCGACCGTGTCCCTCGGGAAGTCCTGTGGGGAATGCTCAGAGAGTATGGGGTATTGGACTGTCTGGTTGTGGCGGTCCACTCCCTGTATGATCAGTTTCAGAGCTTGATCCGCATTGCCGGCAGTAAGTCGGACACGTTTTCAGTGAGGGTTGGACTCCGCCAAGGCTGCCCTTTGTCATCGATTCTGTTTATAACTTTTATGGACAGAATTTATAGGCACAGTCAAAGCGTTGAGGGGTTCTGGTTTGGTGGCTGCAGGATTAGGTCTCTGCTTTTTGCAGATGATGTGGTCCTGATGGCTTCATCTGACCGGGATCTTCAGCTCTCACTGGATCGGTTCGCAGCCGAGTGTGAAGCGACAGGAATGAGAATCAGCACCTCCAAGTCCGACTCCATGGTTCTCTCCGGGAAAAGGGTGAAGTGCCATCTCCGGGTTGAGGAGGAGACCCTGCTCCAAGTGGAGGAGTTCAAGTACGTAGGAGTCTTGTTCCCGAGTGGGGGAAGAGTGGATCGTGAGATCGACAGGCGGATCGGTGCGGCGTCTTCAGTAATGCGGACGTTGTACCGATCCGTTGTGGTGAAGAAGGAGCTGAGCCGGAAGGCATAGCTCTCAATTTACCGGCCGATCTACGTTCCCATCCTCACCTATGGTCATGAGCTTTGGGTCATGACCGAAAGGATAAGATCACGGGTACAAGCGGCCGAAATGAGTTTCCTCCGCCGGGTGGCGGGGCTCTCCCTTAGAGATAGGGTGAGAAGCTCTGCCATCTTGGAGGAGCTCAAAGTAAAGCTGCTTCTCCTCTACATCGAGAGGAGCCAGATGAGGTGGTTCGGGCATCTGGTCAGGATGCCACCCGAACGCCTCCCTAGAGAGGTGTTTAGGGCACGTCCAATTGGTAGGAGGCCACGGGGAAGACCCAGGACACGTTGGGAAGACTATGTCTCCCGGCTGGCCTGGGAACGCCGCGGGATCCCCCGGGAGGAGCTGGACAAAGTGGCTGGGGAGAGGGAAATCTGGGCTTCCCTACTTAGGCTGCTGCCCTTGCGACCCGATCTCAGATAAGTGGAAGAAGATGGATGGATGGATGGATGGATGGATGGATATCCATATTTTTTGTTTATTTTGTCATTTTTATCTTTGCGAATGCTTAATTTAGGACCTAAAAAAAAATGCTTACATTTGCGACAAAGGTCATAAATTTGATAATTTTGTAAAAAAAAAAAAATAAAAAAATAAAAATAAAAATATATATATATATATATATAAAGATATTGTGTTTATTTCATAATTTTAAGGGGTCCTGTAACGTAAAACCAACATTTCTTAAGTACCTTTTTTGTGTATTTGTGGTCAGCATAAAATGTCAAAGATATTTATAAATTACATTTATAAAAAAATCTTTCCTTCCTACAAAATGTAAAATGTAAAAAATGTAATGACTTATTTTTCCAGTTCCGGCAGCGGCTTTCTTTATATGTAGTAAAGGTTTACCCGAAGAGCTGTTGTCTAAAGTTGGTCTGTTTGCTTTTATGTTGTGTTACAGTGCGGATGTTCTCCCGAAATGTGTTTGTCATTCTTGTTTGGTTTGAGTTCACAGTGTGGCGCATATTTGTAACAGTGTTAAAGTTTTTTATACGGCCACCCTCAGAGTGACTAGTATGGCTGTTGACCAAGTATGCCTTGCATTCACTATAATGTGTGTGTAAAAGCCGCACATATTATGTGACTGTTTTTTGTTTGTATGGAGGAAAAGTGGACGTGATGACAGGTGGTAGAGGATGCCCCCAATATTGTTGTCTGGGTGGAAATCGAGAGAAATTCGGGAGAATGGTTGCCCCGGGAGATTTTCGGAAGGGGCACTATAATTCGGGAGTCTCCCGGGAAAATCGGAAAGGTTGAAAAGTATGTCTTCGGCACGTAAATAAAACGGTGCATTCTACACGGGCGGTCAGAAAACGGTGTGAAAAATATAACATATGAAACATTTTGACCCAAGAACTACCATTACATGTTATGTAGACCACAAGGAAGTGTTTTTAAATGTTAAAATAAATTTCACAAAATGACTGCTTTAAGTTATGTAAAGTCAAAATCAACTTGATTTTTTGTTTCTTTAGCGAGAGAGAGAGAGGGCCAAATTATACATTTGAGAACATTGGATAAGTCATATTTTTTAATACATTGTGTCATTTCCAGAGAAAAAAATTAACTATTCACCAAATCAAGAGTTGACATCATGTTGGGCTTCTAGTTTATCCAGGCTGTCCAAAGTCACTTGGGTATGATATGTTCCACGTTTCTCTTTGTCACACATGCTCAAACAAATACAAAGTGGGTCATGATATGCTATGGAAAATGATCTCTTTTACATTTTAATTATTATTTTATGGAATCCTTGATTTTGTTCTGTTTAATTTTACTTTAAAGTACAGGGTAACATTTTTGACACCTTCTCATTAGGCGCATTTTCTTTATGTTCATGACTATTTACATTGTGCATTGTCACTGAAGGCATCAAAACTATGAATGAACACATGTGGAGTTATGTACTTAACAAAAAAGGTGAAATAACTGAAAACATGTTTTATATTCTAGCTTCTTCAAAATAGCCACCCTTTGTTCTGATTACTGTTTCGCACACTCTTGGCATTCTCTCCATGAGCTTCAAGAGGTAGTCACCTGAAAGGGTTTTCATTTCGATCAATCAATCAATGTTTACATATATGGCCCTAAATCACGAGTGTCTCAAAGGGCTGCATCCTCGGCTCGGATCCCACATCAGGGCAAGGAAAAACTCAACCCAATGGGATATCAATGAGAAACCTTGGAGGGGACCGCAGATGTAACATAATAGTGAGAGTCCAGTCCATACTGGATCTAGCATAATATTGCGAGAGTCCAGTCCATAGTGGATCTAACATAATAGTGAGAGTCCAGTCCATAGTGGATCTAACATAATAGTGAGAGTCCAGTCCATAGTGGATCTACCATAATAGTGTGAGAGTCCAGTCCATAGTGGAACTAACATAATATTGTGAGAGTCCAGTCCATAGTGAATCTAACATAATAGTGTGAGAGTCCAGTCCATAGTGGATCTAGCATAATATTGTGAGAGTCCAGTCAGTAGGGGATCTAACATAATAGTGAGAGTCCAGTCCCTAATAGATCTAACATAATAGTGAGAGTCCAGTCCCTAATGGATCCATCACAATAGTGTTAGTCCAGTGCATAGTGGAACTAACATAATAGTGTGAGTCCAGTCCATAGTGGATATAGCATAATATTGTGAGTCCAGTCCACAGAGGTTCTAACATAATAATAAGAGTCCAGTCCATAGTAGATCTAACATAATAGTAAAGTCCAATCCATAGTGGATCTAACATAATAGTAAAGTCCAATCCATAGTGGGGGCAGCAGGAGATCATCGTGATCATCGCTTCACAGGTGTCAAAGTTGTGATGCGTTCAGTGACAATCTACAAATGTAAATAGTCTTGAAAATAAAGAAAAGGCATTTAAATGAGAAGGTGTGTCCAAACCTTTGGCCTGTACTGTATACGGGCCGGACTTTGGACACATGCATGTGGTCAAGCACACTTTCTAGATGATTTGTATGATATTGGCATCAGAAGCGTTGTTATCCCACACCATTCGTACGCGGTATACCACACACACACACAAGCCAGTCCCCGAATGAAATGCTTGCAAAAAACTGGGGATAGAGGTGCTGTCTGCATATGCTTTGTGCCTTGTCACTGGCTGATCTGAGACCATGTAAACAAAACGGTGGAATGATACAAACACTTGTTAACAAAGGAGGACCAGAACAACTGGGGATACGTGTGCTGATACTGGGACGTACGGCGCACCCGAAAAGTATTCAACGCTGGACTTTTCCCACATTTTGTTAGATCACAGCCCTATTCCAAAATGGAATAAATCCATGTATGTCCTCAAAATTCTACAGACAATAGTCCACAATAACAATGTAAAAGGTTTTTTTTTTTTTTTTTTTACATTTTGCAAATTTATTAAAACAACCCAAAAAAATTACATGGACATAAATTTAAAAAAAATACCCTCCGCATTTGACCCATCCCCTGGGAGATGAGGGGGCCGCGTTTGGAATCATTTTGGTGATTTAACCCCCAATTCCAACCATTGATGCCGAGTGCCAAGCAGGGAGGTAATGAGTCCCATTTTTATAGTCTTCGGTGTGACTCGGCCGGGGTTTGAACTCACGACTTACCAATCTCAGGGCGGACACTCTGACCATAAAGGCCACTGAGCAGGTTTTTGGTTACAATGCCACAAGCTTGGCACACCTTTCGGGCAGTTTATTTTTTTTAGTAAGAACATGCAAACTCCACACAGATAGACCCTAACTCAGGAATCGAACCCAGGACCTTCTTACTGTGAGGCACGAGAGTTAACCACTGCTTCCACCAATAATAGTATCTGCAAAATGCCTTTGTTTCCAAGACATGAGCGATATGTGAGGATTTTAAAATGAAAGTATTTGTAAAACAATCAACTGGACAACTCACAACATGGCCTTCCGCAACATGTTCCTTTAAGTGAGTTATTTAAAATTTGCCTCAAACGCTCCGAATCTGCAACCAGTTGGAACTCAAACACATTTTGATGCAGATTTTAACGAAGGACATAGCCATAACCCCTTAAAAGTCAGAAACCACTTGCCACAAAAACACGTGTTGTTAACCAAAAGTTACCTTGGCTAATGCTCTAACACAAACCCTTCAAACAATAAAAGGTATGCTGTAAATTTAAAAAGTAAAATCTGCAAAATCTTTCATTTAGACAGAATAATACCAAAAATGTAATTGCAAATACGTTGCACAATTTTTCAGTACTTTTGGGCAGTTTATTTTTAGTAACATAGCAAAAAAATATGTTTTCACATTGTCATTACGGAGTGTTGTCCGTAGAATTTTAAGGACACAAATACATTTATTCCATTTTGGAATTAGGCTGTAACATAACAATATGCGGAAAAAGTGAAGCGCTGTGAATACTTTTCGGATGCACCGTATGGAGATGTGATGGCAGATTTCACAGTTTGTTTGTCACACTTATCAATGGACGACATCACAGCAGTCTTTTGATCTGTGAAGCTACTGTGGGCACAGCTTTTGTCCCCCCAGGGGGGAAAATGCTGCATTTCCTGGTGTCTTGTGGGGTTATTTTTTTAGCATCAGAAAACAAGCTTCCAAATATATATATTTTTTTACACTGTTAGTGCACACAAACCACTTTTTTTGTCTTTAAAAAATATAAATTAGGAAGAAAACAATGAACAATAATAGAACAAGTAAAGGAGCAAGTGCATGTTATTTATGGTATTACACCACATTTTGATACTGTAACCTTTTTTTCTCATTGCTGCTTGAATTATGTTTTGTCTGGCTTGTTGGAGCGTTAATTATTTTTTGGGGATATCTCCAGTGGATATGTCAGCTATTTGAAGGTTAGAGGGCGAGGCTTAGATCCAGGCTGCTTCCCTGATTTGTGGCCAAAAAAACAAAACAACAAAAAAACAAATGTCAACACCAAGGTCCTCAAAGTGGAACGACGTCGTAATTTGATCAGCGGTGGCGGAGGAAAGAGTACATGGATGGCAGCAGTAAATCCCTGAATCCTTCTAAAAAAAGGGAACATTCTCTTTAAAAATGACGGAAAAATATATTGTTAAAATTCCCTCCGAAGTTTTTTTTTTTTTTATGAATAATGACAGAGAAATCTCTTCTGTCCGAAAAAAAATATTAGCACCGAATTTCTCGATGTCAGTTCTGTACAATTTATGGCAGAAACCCGGCGTAATAGTTGCCACCAGAGCAAATTCAATACTGAAAATATTTACAAAACAGCTAGTAAAACGAGGAAAAAAAAAAGAGAAAAGGGAAGGAAAACCAGGTGTAACATCCTGGCTGATATGTGTTGTATATTTCAATGATTCTACGGCAGCGACAAGTCACTTTTTGAGGTATATTTTGCAAGTGTAGACACAGCATCTTGTGTCCTTAAACTATAATCTGAGTACGGACAAAGAAAATATGTTTATCATAAAGTGCTAGACATTGAGTTGAAGTTTTAAAACATGGCAGACTGTTGCTGCTGGTACGGCTCAACAAGGACACAACTTGATAATAATAAGAAGAGAGGGGGGAAAAAATACTAATGGCACTCAACTCTGTCCTCACATTGTCATGAGGACCTCACGCAATCATAAATGCTTGTCTCTCAGTATTGATGTTTAGTCGCTTATGGTGTGTCTCAGGCTTTTCATACGATTGGGTGAATAGCCAAGGGGCTAGCTCATTTCTACCTAATGTACAATAGAACATCCAAAGTGCAGAGCCTCACAAGTTGAATTGAAATTTTAAGGTAAAATAACTCCGATTATGTCAACTGTTAGAATTTTGGATTTTAAACTTGTGAGTGACCTAATGGTCAAAAAGGTCTTGCTTTTTTTTTGTGTGTGCAGCCAACACATAAGCAGCAATGTTGTTGGAGTAATATAATTAATAAATACCAATCAAATACACATGCAGATTAATGTAAATACTAGTCTTTTTTTTTAATTTCACAAGGAAAAATGTCAAGTATCAATTACTTTAACAGTGAATTGCAACAATTCGACCACAGTGAAATGATTAACGTGGACCCCGACTTAAACAAGTTGAAAAACTTAATTGGGTGTTACCATTTAGTGGTCAATTGTACGGAATATGTACTGTACTGTGCAATCTACTAATAAAAGTTTCAATCAATCAATTAAAAAGACTTGTAATGTCATGTTCCCTAATAACGAACAAACGTAAACATAGTATTTTCAGCAATATCTATATGAATGTATAAAGTGGTACCTCTGCTTATGGGTTTTTGGGGATACAAACTGTCTCTTGGCTAGCTGTTAGCAAACAATCAGATCCAATCATCCATACAGCTAGTTACCACAGCGGATGTCAAAGTAATCCTTGTAAGATGTAACCAAACCCTCAGACTTCTCCAAGGGGAGGTGTTTAGGGCAAGTCAAAACGGTAGAAGGCCACGGGGAAGACCTAAAACACGTTGGGGAGACAATCTGCCCATGAATGCCTCGGGACCCCACAAAAGGAGATTGACGAAGTAGCTGAGGCCAGGGAAGTCTTACCTTTTTCAGTTGATAACTGTTTTTGCTTACAGTAAATGACCATAAAAACTGATATATTGTTAACCTGTTTACAAAAAAGATATAGAGAACCTAAGGTTAAATACTGGCAGGAAATCACTGTAAAACAAATTAGGGCCAAATTTAGTGTGGCCAATCAGCTTATTCCCAGGTGTATGTTTTCTGGAGGTGGGAGTACCCGGAGAGAACCCACGCAGTCACAGGGAGAACATTTAAACTCCACACAGAAAGACCCTCAGCCCAGGAATTGAACCCAGGACCTCTCACTGTGAGGCACGAGCGCTAACCAGTGCGGCGCCGTTCTGCCTTTTCACCGATAATAGTCTCTGCAAAATGCCTGTTTCCGAGACGTAAGCGATACGTGAGGATTTTAAATTGAAAGCATTTGTACAACCGTTCACTGGACAACTCACAAAATGGCCTTCCGCAAAATGTTCCTTTAAGTGCACTATTTAAAATGAGCCTTAAATGCTCCGTATCTCCAACCAGTTGGAACTCACTTAAACACAGTGTGGATCATTTGGGTGCAGTTTTCAATGAAAGGACATAACCATAACCACTTGCCACAAAAACACAACAAAAAATGTTGTTAGCCAAAAGTTACCTAGGCTAATGCTTTAACACAAACCCTAAAAACATTTAAAGGCCTACAGAAATTAGATGTTCTTATTTAAAAGGGGATAGAAGGTCCATTCTATGCGTCATACTTGATCATTTCGCGATATTGCCATATTTTTGCTGAAAGGATTTAGTAGAGAACATCCACGATAAAGTTCGCAACTGGAAAAAAGCCCTGCCTCTACCGGAAGTCGCAGACGATGACGTCACATGTTGATGGCTCCTCATATATTCACATTGTTTTTAATGGGAGCCTCCAACAAAAACAGCTATTCGGACCGAGAAAACGACAATTTCCCCATTAATTTGAGCGAGGATGAAAGATTTGTGTTTGAGGATATTGATAGCGACGGACTAGAAAAAAAACAAAAAAAAAATCGCGTTACATTGAGACGGATTCATATGTTTTTAGAGACATTTACTAGGAGAATTCTGGGAAATCCCTTATCTTTCTATTGTGTTGCTAGTGTTTTAGTGAGTTTAACAGTACCTGAGAGTCGGAAGGGTGTGTCCACGGCCGGGTGTTGACGCGCAGTGTCTCAGGCGAGTCCACGGCAGCTTTTATCCGGTAAGAACTGACTTTTTATCCACAATTTTCTCACCGAAACCTGCTGGTTGACATGTAGTCGGGATCCATGTTCGCTCTGATCCATACTAAAGTTTCACCTCCGTGAATTTCAAACAAGGAATTACCGTGTGTTTGTGTGGCTAAAGGCTAAAGCTTCCCAACTCCGTCTTTCTACTTTGACTTCTCCAATATTAATTGAACAAATTGCAAAAGATTCAGCAACACAGATCTCCAAAATACTGTGTAAATATGCCGTTAAAGCAGACAACTTTTAGCTGTGTGTGTACACAGCGCTCATATTCCTAACAGCCCGTGACGTCATGCGTACACGTCATCATTACGCGACGTTTTCAAGAAAAAAGTCTCAGGAAATTTAAAATGGCAATTTAGTAAACTAAAAAGGCCGTATTGGCATGTGTTGCAATGTTAATATTTCATCATTGATATATAAACTATCAGACTGCGTGGTGGGTAGTAGTGGGTTTCAGTAGGCCTTTAAGCGTCATGGTGTAAATTTAAATGTACAATTTGCAAAATCTTGAATTTAGACAGAATAATACCTAAAATGTTTGAGTATTTGCATGCTTGTGACATTACAGTATTTGCAATTACATTGTACAATTTTTCATTACTTTCACAGTAAAGTCGTGTGTTTTCTATGTATTATAACCAAAGTCATTTAGGTTATCGACTGTTTCTTGATTTATTGGCACCATTCCAAAAAACTGCACTCCCTCTTTAAGTTATGGCAATCTTAAGTTGCGGTACCACCGTGCAAGTATTTTTGGTTACATGCTCCATCACACAACCAATTAATAAACCCGTAAACCGAGGTACTACTGTATACCAAAACCGTGGTTCTCTCTATAAGGTGTCAGGCATATTCGAAGGGTGAGTAGTTTTACTTCGTTTTAGTACTATATTTTTGTGTTTTTCAGAGGGAGTTAGCGTGACAGAACGACTTCGGATGTTCCACTGTAACTGGATAATAAGCGCTGCAAGATTCACCCTTTACTAGTGTCTTCAATCCACCAAAAGTATGAGACGAAACATCTTTGATGGAAACACACCATCTATTTCCTATAGCGTTTCACCTTCTCTTCTAAAAATCCCTCCGGTTAGGATCAAATACAAACTCTATCCCCCCGGCCCCAAGTGTTAGGAGTACAGAGAACTTCAATTGTTTAAGTACTGAGGAGGTTTAGGAAGGAGAGTCAGGGGAGCAGCCTCAGATCTTTTGGAGGGAGTTAGTTTAAGGAAGAAATGTTTTGTGTTTGTTTTTGCATTCATCGCTATGTGTTTGTAAGAATCTATGTATGTGTATAGCTATGCATACAGAAATGTGTGTTTGCTGGTGCATGATGGTGCCTCTCACTCAGTCAATAGCTTGATCTCGTTGGCGAGAAGTGTGTTGAAGTTGTAGGCCGGGTCGGGGAGTCCCGGGGCCGAGGGCTGACAGGGGGATGACTGCAAGGGCTCGGCCAGCTCGGGGTCGCTCTCGCTGGAGGTGGAGCCCACGCTCATGTTGCACACGGCCTCGGGCAGGGAGCCGCCGCCGGGAGGCACAGGACACACCTCAGGCTCGCTGCTGGTCTCGCTAGTGCTCGACACCACCGACAACAGAGACATCTTGCGGGTGAGGCGGTTGGGGAGCATGGACAGAGCGTAGTCGGCCACGATGCCGGCCACGTCCATGCCGCAGGCCTGGTCGAAGGCGATGAAGCCCACGTTGGCGTTGGCCTCACAGACTACAAAGGAGCCGTCGTTGAGCTGGAGGAGGTCGATGCCGCACACGTCCATGCCAAGGATGTTTGACACCTCTGTGGCCAGTTGCTTGCCCTGCTCGCTGAGTGGGCACATCATCCCCACGCCACCTTGGATCACAGCAAATACACACAGTCAATATATGTGCCGTCAAAACATGCACCACTATGATAGCGCTATTGTTTTTCAGACAAACAAACCACATTATGACCCTGTAAGTCCTGGGACATGAGCACCCTTTGAGAGAAAAAGAGGAATATTTCTATCAAACCCCAAAATAAAATACAATTTTGAAAATCAAGACTACATTTCCTGCAATTTGGTGCATTTCTATCAATAAATCAATCAAAGTTTATTTATATAGCCCGAAATCAAAGGGCTGCACAAGCCACAACGACATCCTCGGCTCAGATCCCACATCAGGGCAAAGAAAATCTCAACCAAATGGGATGACAATGAGAAACCTTGGAGGCGACTGCAGATGTGGGGACCCCTCCACCCCCCGGGCGACTGGTCCAATGGACGTCGAGTGGATCTGGCATAATAATTTCTATATTGTATTTTAATTTTAGATCTCTTCTTTTTGGCACTTACACAGTAGATCATTTACGAACATTATTGTGTGAATTCTCCAAAGCATTCACACATATGCTTTTCTATACCAAAATTCATCTATTTATTATTAATCAACAACTTTTTCTTCTTCTCCAGATTTTGACGTGCTCCACCTTCCACATTTTTCATCCGATTCAAACCGTTCCAACTTCAAACTGTTCAGCCTATTCGGGAATTGCGGGCTTTCCCTTGACAAATTCCCAGATTTACCAGAACTCCAGGTTTTCTGGGATGTTTTTCCCATTCAAAATGACCATTTTTCAAACTTCCACCATTTCCACATTTTTCAACCGATTCAAATCATTCCCCCTTCAACACATTCCACCATTTTTGAAATTTTAACTACTTTTCTCCAAGTAAAATAAAATTCCAGGATTTTCCTGAACTCCTGGTTTTCCGAAGCCCTATTTCCACCCTTTTTTCTGGCGATGACTCCTTCCACATTTTTCAAAGCATTTTAACCGTTCAACCGTCAAAACATTTTTCTTAATTTGGACAAAAAATGCAAGACAAAAAAACAAAAACAAAATTCCCAGTTTTCCCAAAATTTCAAGAATTCCGCGATACCATTTCTCAATTAAACATGTAACTACTTCAACATTACTCGACCGATTTGAAAAATTCCAACACCAACCATCTCAAGTCATTCAGACCATTCAAGTTTTTTTTTTTTTTTTCCATTTTCCAAAAAATTCCCACTTTTCCCGAAATTCCTAAATTTTTGGGAAATTCCCATTGTAATCAATGGGAAATTCTTCAAATTTCCACGACTCACACATTTTTCATCGGATTCAAATGTTTCAACTTCAAAATATTCAGCCTGTTTGGGAATTGTGTGCTCTACTTCAACAATTCTAAAAAAAAAAAAATCCAGGATTTCAGTTAAACTTCAGCATTGGAGCATTCACACACAAATCCTTCAGGTATCTAGGTATTATTGAAAATGTAATGTAAAATTCTATGAAATGCATCCAAAGAACTCATCCTGTAGCCACACCCCCTAAGGCAGTGGTCCCCAACCACTGGACTCGATTGATACCAGGCAGCAGAATACTTTTTTAATAGATTTGTTATTTATTTGTATTTTATTTTTTTATTTTTTTTTTATTAAATCAACATAAAACACAGAAAATACACTTACAATTAGTGTACCAACCCAAAAAACCTCCCTTTTTCGTGACGAAAAAAAATAAATAATAATAATGATAAAAAAAATTCTGTCCGAAATGGAATAAGGAACAAGTCATTACATTTTGATAGTGACCCGAATAATTTCTATAGCGTTACCTTACGTTTACATTATGGGCCTTAACTTCTGTAGGTGCGTTTATGCTTGTGGTCCAGCCTCCACCCACAAACTTGAAGACAGTAGATGACTTGACAAGAGGCTTGTTCAAAAAGTTATGGGCAGTTACTATTGGGATGCAGGGTCTTGCAGAGTTCTGTGTTCTCTTAATGCTTTTGTAGTTTGGTACAGGGCTTGAGGAGCACATATCTTTATATGAGCACAATAAGTTAAAAACAAATCTTCGCCATTAGGCAAATAATCTTTGGAGGATTTGAGTGAGATTTAGCAACTCATTGACCATAAAGGCCAAAACATGCTCGGGCAGAACATACGTGGAACAGAGAGCCCAGAGGTCTGTATGAACTCAAAGCCTATATGCACAAAGATCACATTTTACATAGACTCATCTTAACGCACTTGTGTCAAACATTAAAACCCGGCTCGGCATGTATTTTTCCACATCAACCCGCATTAAGTGTGATACCAATCGGTATATTGCTACCACAACATATCACAATCAGGCCAATATATGAAATGTGTTCTACGACTCACCTCTGAGAAAATTGATGTGCCGAGTCGATAATTGGTTACATTTTGCCGGTAGCGAGTACAACTTCACAACAATACTCCCCTTCCTTGTCTCCTGTTGCATTCAATGGCTGTACATACCATGTTTTTAAGTTGTATTTAGTGCTTTGCAAAGTTAGCAGAGCAACTATACTTACTCGTCATCAGTGTAAGGATTGTCTTTATGGAAACCTTGATGTCTGCAGACATTTCGTTCTGACCCAAACATGGGGTGTCCAATTTTTTTCACACGACTGTAGCCCACACTTAGAGGCTGAGTGTAACAGTGGCCATCTATTAAGAGCAGCTTTGAGCTCAAACCAGCAACCACACATTCCCACAAAATGAAAGTTAAGTGCAGCAATACTTGGTAATGAGCTAAAAGCCCTAATCTGTCAGCTTATTGTGCCGCCTCTATCTGGCATCTGTTACACTCACCCACCTAAAAACTCACGCACACCTGGGTTAGGACACCAATGTAACAGTTTATAAGTCTGGCTACTGAGTTCAATTTGGGGCTCAATTAAGCAGTTTATAAATGCAGCAGTGCTAGAAAATGAGTTAAAAGTCCTGCACTACCGCACAGCATCACTTTCTGGGAACTCTTACATTCATACAGAATTCTTGAGTTATATTTCACATTAGGTAGCTTGTCTTTAAATTATAAGGCAGAAAAAAACAGTAAATGTTAGCGAAAAGGGAACTGCATTTTTTGGGGGATTTTGCCTATCATTCACAATCCTTATGAAAGACAAGAAGATAAAAGTTTTTTTTGCATTATAATATGTTTTAGGTGGCTGGCAATGAAGCTAATGGGATCAATCCATTCTGCCTCTAAATCCATACATCCCTCTGTTTCTACCGCTTGTCCCTTTCGGGGTCGCGGGGGTTGCTGTATTTGGGCGGAAATCACTTGCAACAAATGCATCCAAAAACCGCCAATAATACCTAATTTATGTTCCGTAAGTTGTATACTAACCAAGCTGTAGCGACATTGTTATTATAAGAGCGAACACTGAGGAACTGTTTATTTAGCACACTGCCTTGGACTGCATGCTAAGGTATTAGCCGTAAGCTAGCTACAGCAAGAGGTAGGCTAGCTTCTTGCGTTGGCAGCTGAATTGCCTTTGAGTTTGTAATGCACAACACAATGCAACAGTACAAAGCTAGCTCGACATCGTGTGTACTGTAGTTGCACCATGATCAATATTATATTGACTTACGGGATGGACAGTTGTCTGTTTGGTCCAGCCGGCCGGCGACGTTTCCAGTTGGTTTTGGGTAAGCACTTCATTTATGTTGGCATAGCTTGGCTCCATACTACACATTTGCACCGTAAAGTCATGCCGACCTCACTCTCTTTGCTTCCTTCTGCTCCAACGTTTCAGGCTCACTTTGTGCTGGCTTCTATAACCTTGTATAGTTTCAAAAAGATAAGGTTGTGAATCCTCATTCGTCCAAAAATAGTTGTCTTTGCCATATATTACCAAATCGCCATGATTACAACACACTTAAGTAGGAACACACATTTGTTGCTGGAAGTCCCAAGTGCGCTGTTATGCAAACGAAAATAAATGCGCTGAAGAAAGTCAAAGTTAAAAAGTTAAAGTACCAATGATTGTCACACACACACTAGGTGAGGCGAAATTATATTTGAAGAAATAAGTTTGCTTGAAACATGCAACAATTAAGTTTGCACTGCTTCAAAAAAAAATATCCAATTAGGCGATATTAATGGTATTGTGCTTTAGCTGGGTTAGGATGAGCAAATCAAGGGTTCCTTTTTCAATTCGTAAATTTCCCTTGAGCTTATTCCGATCGATATTTACTGTTTCAGAGGAAGACATTTCGCGTGCTATTTACACCTAATGTTCTGCCAACATTCCGCATGGGGGAGAAAAAAAAAAAAAGAGCTTCAAATCTTATCAGCGAACTGAAATGCCAGTGTTGCTACAATGGTGTTTCTAGTACTTAGGAAGACACCTGCTGCTACTAAGAAGCTGTGCAAAAGCCAGGTGCAAAGGAAGGTGCGCACAAACCAGCTAAATAAAAAAAAAAGTACTTATAAATAAGTTATCTGTCTTGATATCAACTTGAAAAAAGTGCATCCCTATAAAAATGAATTTGATCTCAAACCAGATCCTCTTGGAGTCAGCATAGTGTGTTACATAAATACTAATAATCTGATGACGAATGCCCCAAATATGTCACGGTGTATTACAGTACCAACTGCACTTGAATCTCCTCATGCTCTGGCAGGAGAAACCAGTCACCTCAGCGAAGAGAGAGTTACTCAATGTCTCGATGGCCAGCCTTGTTGATCTGGACTTGTTTTCACATAAACATATCATATAACAAATGCCTCATCATGATTATAACCAGAATTGGAAGGACGGTATGTTTGTTTATGGGACTGATTAGAGTTGTGTGGGTACCAATTAGATGATGACGTAGTCACTGAACAGAAAACATTAATAATAGACCTTGATAATAAAATAGATCTCCAAGTAGTTTTAAGCGATATTAAGTTATGAATAAGGATATAAACATCCGCCAATGCCTTTTATGCACAACCCAGCAAGGCGCCACATTACCAATGCTTGTCGGAACGTGACCAGGTGGCCAAATAGCAGGATTTTGATAGTTGGAGGATTGGAACCTTTGGGAGATTGCCTACCCAGGGAGCAGTTGCTCTGCATGCGCCCATCAGTGGAACAGCGTAGCATGGAGCCGATGACCCGGCCACCCACTAGGACCACCCGCACGTCGCGGCCGTGTGACTCCTTGACATACTCCTGAAACAAGTAGGGGGTGTCATGGCGGATCAAGTGGCACAGGTCTGTCAGGTGGTGTTTGTCTCGTGCCAAGAACACCGCTTTGCCTGGACGGAAAGAAAAGACAAGGTGACATAACATACTTCAGCAGACCTCTTGGTCACTAAGACTTTTGAGGAACCGAGAGTCAGGTTTGATATCTTCCTCAGAGTTTTGCTGACAAGTAACTAAATCTGTCGACCTGCCAGTTCCCCTTCCTCGTACTCGGGTTTGAATGAGTTTCTGAGAGGGTAAACAACTGTTTCTCACAGAGGCAAGAAAGGCCTGCTTTAATTAGCACCACTTAGTTCTGTCTTGTTCTTGTCAAGCCCTATGACCCTCTGTCCTCAACCAGGACGAATCAAGTGAAAGGTGTGTGTACACTTGGGGCCCGATTTTCCAAGTTTCAAATACCACGCGCTAGACAGCCTGTGTAAAATATAAAATAGCATGTACTAAGTGGGCATGTTGCGTGTGATCTACTAAAACTGCGTGTGCAATTGTAAAGTGGTGCAGACCACCTTATTCGAATGAGGATTTTATGTACCTGCGTGGCATTTACCATTGAAACACTCTCATTTACTGCTCATGGTTATTATAATGCCTCTACCTGTGTGTGATGTGTTAAACCAGCAGCACACATCTACAAACTGTAACACTATTTCTGAAAACAACAGAAAAGTCTGTGCACAAAGCTGCAGGATGGCACCATGTAAAATATATACTATGGTAATATATTTCCTAAATAAAAAAAAACGTCAGGAGACACCAAAACGCATCAATTGAATTACGTAAATTTAATCAGGACCTAAGCAATACAATTTTGAAAGGAAATTGCTGATCTTCCAAAATGTTGACAAACAGACGTGGTACAGATGATTCCCGTCCGTCCATCCTCTGTATGTGCAGCACGAGCACTGATCCCACAGCCATGTGTGGAACTGTCAGTTTGTGCGTCCTTCTGACAAGTGGTTGATAAAGCACAAAATATTGCTCACAAAACCGTGATGAGTGTTGATAAATCACATTGCGTGTGCTAAACCATTATAATTGCACCTTCTCCTTCCAGTATTGTGGGTGTTTTGATGCTCAGCATATATTTAGCGTATTAATGAAGACAGCGATGCAAAATTGATTGCACGCCTTATTCTGCTCATTTAACAGACCCAATCCACTTTGCACACGTTTAGTAGATCAGCTTTGTGTGCTATCAAGTTTGCATCTGTGTTAATACTCACGAACCTTAAGTAAATCAGGCCCTTGGAGTCGAAGTAACAATCCAAATGAGATAACGAGGAAGTACTTGGATAACACAACTTGCATTTAAAAGCATGATATCACACTTCAAGGTGACAAACGGAAAACAAAAAATATCACCTGCTGTTGCTTAGACCAGTGGTTCTCAACCTTTTTTCAGTGATGTACCCTCTGTGAATTTTTTTTTAATTCAAGTACCCCCTAATCAGTGCAAAGCATTTTTGGTTGAAAAAAAGAGATAAAAAAGTAAAATACAGCACTACGTTATCAGTTTCTGATTTATTAAATTGTAGAACAGTGCAAAATATTGCTAATTTGTAATGGTCTTTCTTAAACTATTTGGACACAAATATATAAAAATAACTAAAAAACTTAATGAAAAATAAACAAGTGATTCAATTATAAATTACTTCTACACATAGAAGTAATCATCAACTTAAAGTGCCCTCTTTGGGGATTGTAATAGAGATCCATCTGGATTCATCAACTTAATTCTAAACATTTCTTCACAAAAAATAAATCTTTAACATCAATATTTAAGGAACATGTCCACAAAAAATATAGCTGTCAACACTGAATATTGCGTTTTTATAGTATATGGCAGTGGTTCTTAACCTGGGTTTGGTGAGTCGGCCCAGGGGTTCGGTGGAGGTCAAAACACACCCGACTCATCGTGTAAATACAAACGTCTCCCTATCGCCGTATTAAGGATACGGCAAAATCTGACTGATTTGCAGGTGTGTAATTTGTTGTGGGTTTACGCACTGTTGATTTTGTTGTTTGAACAAAGTGATGTTCATGCACGGTTAATTTTGTGCAACAGTAGAAAAAAACATGGTAACACTTTAGTATGGGGAACATATTCACCATTAATTAGTTGCTTTTTAACATGCAAATTAGTAACATATTGGCTCTTAACTAATAAGTACTTATTAATGCCTTATTCGGCATGGCGTTATTATAACGCTAACTCTCTAATCCCAACCCCAACCCTAATCAAATAACTCTAAATTAAGTCTTTATTACTTAGAATATGTTCCCCTAGTGTCCAAATAACTCAAAATTACGTGTGTGTTACTTAGAATATGTTCCAAATTCTAAAGTGGTACCAAAAACATACAACTTTGTCTTGAATTAAAAAAAAAAAAACAAGACATTTTATTTTTTGGTGAATGCGCATATGAAACCGGTGGGGTTCGGTACCTCCAACAAGGTCAAGAACCACTGGTCTATAGTATGACTCGGTCGGGGTTTGAACTCACAACCTACTGATCACAGGGCGGACACTCTAACCACCAGGCCAGCTAACAGCAGCACAACTTTAATGAGCAATGGTGATCGATCAGCTCGCCCACGATGAATGTGCTGCCGGGAACCAAAAAGCTGCGCTGCAGGCACACAATGAGTGACTGAAACGTTTGTATATGGAGATAAAGATTGTAGAACAAAGTATATTATTATCCAGTCTTTGGTTCATAAATTGAAAAGTTTGTACAGTGAGGGCTTCGTAAATCGAGGTTCCACTGTATTGAGGTATTTCTACATGACATTTCACACATTTTACAAAGTACTATTGTGCTGCCGACCTTTTAAGTGGTCTTGAACACAATCAAACAAACTGCAAAGTTTGTGTAACCCAAATCAAACCTGACAAGTGTGTGAGAGCCTTAAACATTTGAAGTCATTTCAAATTGATCTTTGTACTTATTACTAAGCCTGTAAATTGTTCTGGAAGTTAAGGCAGGGCTACTGAGAGCGGAGGAAATGCCATTGAAAGGAAAAAGTTGGGGTCAGACTAACGGCTGTTTTCCCCAAGAATACGCCGCGATGGCAGCCTGGTCCAGCCAGTGCCCATTGTTGTTCCTTCAGACAATGGCAGAGCCAGTCAAGTGTCGATAACTATGAATGAGAAAGGGCAAATGGGTCAGCGGACACTGCGACTGTTCTGAACAAACGCAAAAACTATGCAACAAGTCTTGAACTTTCCCCCCCACTCATAACCTTCAAGTGCATTAAAAACAAATGTGTTAACCATGACCAGTAATGGTTAACCCAGCAGCAATAAAGAGGCACACTACGGTTCTGTCTAGAACACTCTGGAACATTGCATTTCCATTGGATTAATCTAAATGTGCCCTCCGTTGCACACACACATTTGCCGGCCGCTAGAGTGACTCAAGCAGGTTACACTGATCACATATCTTACCTCTGTGGCCACGTGCATTCTTCACCACCACCGGATAGCCCAGCGGCTCGGCCTCGTCAATCATCTTTCGGAAGTTGTCATGCCCCCCTGAGGAACACAAACACAAGACCACGCGGTAAGACACCGTGTTAAAAGGAGCATCCACACTTTGATAGCGCTGTTAACAAATTGCAACTGACTGAGCTGGCAGAGTGAAGGAAGAGGGAAGGAATCCTGACTGTCGCTATGGCAACAAAAGTGACTCAAAACAGCAATGTGGTCCTGCTGTTTATCGTACAGCAGTTACAAATGAGCAGTTTCTGAAGCCAGTAAAATGATGCATAGATGTGTTAAGAATATCCACAACAAATCAATCAATCAATCCATGCTCATTTATATAGCCCTAAATCACTAGTTTCTATAGCCCTAAATCACTAGTGTCTCGAAGGGCTGCATAAGAATAATATTACACGTTGTAATGTCTGCAGATGTTCCATTCTCTCTGATTTCACATGGCCGATGGTTTATAACTGGCAGGAACAGATGTGATCCGCTGTGTCACATGGCTTTTTCCAGACACACTGATTTGCATCTTTTCAGTTGTCAGTTACAAAGTGAGAGAGTGGGAGAATGAGGGGAGGGGAACGAACACGCATGTTGGACAGGGTGGGGCGAGGGATAGCATATTTTATTTTGAAAAGTCATGAGGGGGCACGGGGTCAGGCAGCGAGGCTGTTACATAAGCTCTGTATCCACTCTGCATGGATCGCCTGGACTACTGTGAAGGGAGGCGAATGGAATGTAGGCCAAACAACCCCCCTTGCACCCCCCCACCAACTGTGACTGCGTCCTCACAAATTCGCTGCAACAGGGATTACAAGTGAAGTGTGTGCCATATGCTGTCAGGGCTTGTTTTGCCGAATAAATACATGTAATTTAAAACCACTGCACGGTTGTAATATCACATATACAATGAATGTGAATTTCCAAAAGCTGAATCTCAGAATAAACATGTTTTCAATATACTAATCCCCTTAGAAAGACATACACACACATATTGTGGACCTTTAACAAATGTTCCTGGATTGATTTTTATATACTGCTGGCCAGAAGAGGTGTGCTGAAGCGCACAAACCTTTTTGGATGTCGCTCAACTTGCCGTAGCTGACATTATTACTACCTCCTGTCCAAATGGACTTGAGCAATCCCCAGATACAATGCACATATGCCTCGGAAGAAAATGACATCAGAGTACGATGTAATTTCAGTTCAGTACGATGAGGCAATGCCACATTGTAGTGCCCAACCATTTTCTACCGCTTATTCCCTTTGGGGTTGCGGTGGGCGCTGGTGCCTACCTCAGCTACAATCGGGCGGAAGGCGGGTACACCCTGGACAGGTCGCCACATTATAGTGTTTTATTACTATTTATCTCCTTGCAGGAAAAATGTCAATGCCATGTGGGAATCCAGGAGTGTTTTGACTGAGAAGCCCAATTTTGCTGATTCTGAAAGAACCACGGTTTGAGTGTGAATCGATTACCGATGCTGCTGCTTAAGTGTGACACAAATGAACAAAGCAAGCTTACAAATTGCAGTTCACTCAGAATTTTAGTCTAACTTTTGAGCATTGACTACAATTATGTTGAATATATCACAGCATATCATAGCAATCTTAAAGTACTTTTCAAATACGGACCATACTGGCTCTGAGCTCACGTCACTCAATTCGGCATGTTATTTTCACAATTGAACCGAGACGGTGCTAATCACCGTGCTTGGGAATCGATACTGGTACTAAATAGTACCAATTTTCTGTACTTTTGTGTGTTTTCATGTGTTCATAAATGTTAAATTGTTCAATAATCAGTGAGCTGATAATAAATGTGCTGTCCAGTTGTTATATTTTGTTTTCTTACACTTCTGAGTCTCATTTTAAGTATTATATTGTAGACTTTACATGCAATGACTTTTTGGTGTTAAATACAGCTTTTTACCAACCTGGATGTTTCCTGTTGCTAGTTATAAATAAGTATGCTTTATTGTACAATATTGAGTTCTTTCAGCTTCTGCTTATTTTTAATTCTCTTATTGTTGTTTTGTCATAGTCTACAACAGGGGTAGGGAACCTATGGCTCTAAAGCCAGATGTGGCTCTTTTGATGACTGCACCTGGCTTTCAAATACATCTGAGCTGACATTGCTTAACACGATTAGTAATGAATAATTCCGCCAGTAATCGGTGTTAAAAATAACGTTTAACATATAAAACATTCTTATGCATTTTCATCCATCCATCCGTTTTCAACCGCACCTGTTCAATAAGTCACATCAATGGTAATAAGTCCATCCATCTATTCTCTACCGCTTGTCCCTTTTGGGGTAAGGGGGTTGCTGGAGCCTATCTCAGCTGCATTTGGGCAGAAGGCGGTGTACACCCTGGACAAGTCGCCACCTCGTCACAGGGCCAACACAGATAGACAGACGACATTCACACTCACATTCACACACTAGGGCCAATTTAGTGTAGCCAAAGAAGTATTTTATTTATTATTGGTTAGCTTCAGAATAAAAATGATATAAAATCTAAGACTTATACTCTAAAAATGTAGGTTTTACTTTAAAAAAATGCATGCATTTAGTTGTATTCAGTGTTAAAACATGAGATACGGCTCTCACGGTAATACACTTAAAAAAAAATTGGCTTTCATGGCTCTCTCAGCCAAAAAGGTTCCCGACCCCTGGTCTACAACCTTAAACAGTTGAACACTATCGAAGGCATTAACATTATATCTGAATTAATGCACAAATACGAATGAAATATATCTTGCGATCATTTTGTCTGCATGATAAAGTATCAAGTGATAAGAAATATATTTCAAGGTTTACCATAAGAAAAGGTGTCGGGCAGAGGCACGCCATGACCAGCTAGCTCCTGAAAGGTCCAGAACTTGTTGACACAGTTAAGTATAGCCTGAGGACGGTTAATGAGCCGACATCCCATCTTTTCCAGGTGGCGCAACACAGTGATGTCACTGTCTGACTGCACCCATGGTGTGGGCACTCGCACCACCACCACCTGTGGATATGATGTCACCGTTTCTTGATCTACTTGCAGGCCTGTGGGGGGAGAAGAAGATTTAAAAACATTGACATTGGGTAAACTCAATTGTTTGTAGTCTGATTTGAGCTTATTGTGGAGAGCGCCTACTCCTTTAAGTCTCCATGGAAGCACAGCCAGTAACCAACATCTGGTTTGGTGTCTCTACTTGCCACGTGTAAGAGTCACAAACCTCTAAAAGTGGCTGGTGATGTATTGTGGAGCCCATGGCCTGCTGCTGGAAAATGTGACCTTTTTCTGGCGGAAGGACTCTGTGAACACTCTCCAGTCATTGCCGCCGCTCAACTCTGTCTGCCAGTTGGCAGAGTTAAGTACGAGGAAGAGGCACTTAGTTACAAGGCTGGTAGTGTTAAGCTGTTTGGAGACGGCTACGGCTGATGATATGATTATGTACATGCTGCTCTTCTCCATTGACTATCCTGTTGTGCTGCCAGATCTTCTGTGTGCTGGACACAACAAACCCTCTTTTTTGTAATCAAACATATCCTGACAGCAGATCAATGTTTGTTTTTGTTAGTTTGCAAGCGCATAACCTCCAAAAACAACCCTTTGATGACATCATACAAGACTGTGGGGCCTCAGTACAGTTCAGTGAATGTGTTCACAGATTAAAATTGATGCCTGGCCTAACAACAGGGCTGGTTGACTGTGACAGCGACACACTGGGTGTAGACTCTATTGTGTTAAACATCACACGTCTGACTGAAAAAAAAAAAAAAACAGGCACGCACGGGGGTGCTGTTTGGGTCAGTGTCAACAAACAGCTCACATCAAAAGCCTTTTCAATGACAGTTTAGTGGAATTGTGGTCTCTATATAGACAGATGTTACAGCACATGATATGACCCAACAGATGGAATGAAGGCAAAACATGTGTACACACGAGTGCATGACATGGAGAGGGTGAAAAGTGGCTAAAGTCATTGGATAACAAAATAGTTACCATTTGGCATTGTCCTGAAACTTTTCAGAAAATGATAGGGGTGTAACGGTACACAAAAAATTTGGGTTCGGTACATACCTCGGTTTAGAGGTCACAGTTCGGTTCATTTTCGGTACAGTAAGAAAACAACAAAATATACATTTTTTTGGTTATTTATTTACCAAATTTGTAAACAATGGCATGATCCTTTTAACATTGGGAACACTATAATCATTCTGCCCACGTTAATCCACATTAAACTGCCTCTAGTTGTTGCTTTGATTAAATAAAATGAAAAAACCTTTCTTCTAACTATAAAAAGTGCAATATTAAACCGTTTCAAGTCATCATGCTTAATTTATTATACCATTTGAGATGCCTGTAGTCGATTTTTATTATGTAAATGTTATAATTTTATCAACATGTGATAGCAGGGACCCTGCCATTCAAAACTAGGCTGCTACATTACTAATGATTCATGTAGCTATAGCTGAAAAAATAGTACAATAGCAATAGGAGAGATTATTCATCCCTAAACACAATGGAGTTCAATGAAACAACAGACAGACAGGGCTTTGCTGCCCCTAACACACACACACACACACACACACACACACAAAGCAAAATGAGCTAACGTTACACTAAAAGCTAACTAGCCTTCACCTCAAGCCTATACTGTGAGCTAGCTGAGCTCCAGTTTAAGTTTCTAGAAGGTCAACGGGCTCATAGTGATGTTTGCAATAGTTGTGACTGGGAGGTGTTTTTTATAATTTGGGGAGTGTACCCTGTCCGCTGCTCACATGCTAAACACATATCTGCTCAACGCTGAAGCATTGACTACATGGCTCTGAATACGCACTGCTGATTGGCTTTGTATGTGACCAATCAGATGGTTGTGTGGGCGGGACAATGCTTGTTGCTGAGACAGAGGCAGAGAGCAGAGCAGCTTGTGAAGACTTCTGCTTACAAACTCGTTCGGTACGTCCGCGTGTCGAACCGAAAACCCCGTACCGAAACGGTTCAATACAAATACACGTACCGTTACACCCCTTGAAAATGAAGCACATTTTTTTGTTTTACTGTACCAGTTTTAATCTTCTCTGTTATCACGTAGTGGCTCGATTTGTCTCACTTCCTATGCTTCCTTTAATATGAGCCCTGGCCTTTTAAGAAATATGACTGCGAGGTTGCACAAAATGATAGCTTGGTGAGCACCGAAAGGATTAACTCCAAATGTCCAACTTCTAGTTTTTATTTTAGTTTAGAAAAGATTACTACTGATGGTTTAGTAGCAAAGTGTGAGGATTATTACAGAAGCACAAATGTAATAAAAAACAATTGATAGTTTTATTGCTTTATTATATACAGGGTATTCGTTGGGTCTTAAACTCTCTTAAAGGGTACCTATTATCTTAACTTATGTAATCTATTCATACCTGTTTGTGTGTAGTTGGGCTCTGCATAAGTCCTGAACATTTGAAATCAAACCATGGAGGAATGGTGGAGATATTTATAAAACAATATTGTCTTCCTTTGTGCGTCCTCCAAACGAGCTATTTGAAATTTGCCCAATTTGTGACGTTTTTCCCCAAGTGTGACGTTAGCAGATATCTCCATATACGAGCGAGGTTAACCACAAACAGATTTATGCGATTCCGCCATTGTAGTCTCACGCTGTATAAAATAAGCGCGTTTTTTTCCCACCTCTTGTTGTGGGGCAGATTGGCTCGTACATGCACATGCATCCTCTGCTGTTACCATTTCTATTACAAAGTAGCAGATAGTACAAACTTACATCTGTTTGTAGACTAAAATCTACAACATGGCTGGCGGAGCAAAGATGCAGTCAAAGTTGAGGCACGTAAAAAAGAGCGCCCACAAAACTTTGCATCTTTAAAAAAAGATGGTTAGAAAACGGCCTGAAGATTGTCTGTTAAACATAATGCATGCCGGATTTTGAATAAAGAACTACCAATACATGTTGTGTAGACCACTAAAAGTGTAGAAAAAAATCATAACATGACCCTTTTTAACACTAATCATTTCTATTTAACGCCTTAAAATGTCTTAAATTTAATCAATATCACATAAAAAGTCCTAAATACGTCAATGAAAGGTCTTAAAACTGTATTAGTTACTTTTAGTTTTAATAAATGCAGAAACTTCAATCTCACTTTTAAACGTTTTGATTTTTTCTATGTTACGGCAAACACTCCTCCAGTGATCATAATACATGTAAGAAATGTAGTTTCTTTGGAGGATACTGAATTTGAGAAGCGGCTCCACATGGTGTATGGAGATGGCCAGTTATCAGTTTGACCACCTTTGTGGCAACTAATTTTTCTGGTCGGCAGACTGAGCATCGAAAATAAAAATCAACATTTAAAAATTTAGCAGAAGAATCAGAACATAAAACCCTATTTCCCATCATATTGATGCCCAAAGACATTGGAATTCAATGGATGATTAGAAAAATAAATGTTGTGATGTTAGAAGTTAAACGGGAACCTTTTGCTCATTTTAAGCATATGTGGCACATTAATTTTAAAACACATGACGACGTTCACTTTTTAAAACTATTTTTTTACAACATCGCTGCTAACTACTCACTGCAGACTTTATGAGAGCCAACACACATAATAACCCTAACCCTAACCCTAACCACTGTGCAAGTTCAGCTGTCATTAGGATGCCCACTGCGAGGATGTTCATACATTCCCATTTAGATAAAGAATGACTCGAAAAGAGGGGGGAGGGATGTGGGGGGTTGGACCTAGCCTCTTTTTGTGTCATTGAAACCTTTCCGCGTCTAAAGTGGCTGTCAAAGTGTACCAACTTGTCGGAATACTTCCTTATCCTTCTACTTTCCAGGTGAGAGGCATGATCTATGATCTACAATAAAGTTTTAACGAACAAGGAAACAAGGAAGCAGCTCATCAGTAGTTCATGTCAACATTGGCACCTAAGCTTGTGCAGCTACAAGTAGTTTATTTGCGTTGGTGCTTATAATAACAATATCACTAATACTTGGTTAATATTCAAGTCACAAAATGTAAATGGAAGTATTTTAGGCGTTTTTTGGATGGTCTTTAATTGGGTTTTATGGGCAGAATAAAGGACCTCCCATTGGCTTTGCTGCAAGCGGACTTTTATTTATGGGTTAGAATGCAGTTTGAAAAAGATGCATCCGTTGTCATGTCTTTCATAATGATTGTGAACGTAAGGTAAAAAATCCCCAAAAAGTGCAGTTCCCCTTTATAAAGGCTTCTGGTGTTTCAGTTAGGGTAAGCATTTGGTTTTCCAATGTGAAAGAGCAGTAAATTCATATTCATGCAATTACTTGTGGGCCTCTGCAGAGAACCTGTTATTTTATTGTTAACTACACATTCACAATGCATTTTTTTGTTACTTGCATTGAACCAATAAAGCACAGTCCACCAAGTCAAATTCCTTGTGTGCTAAGCATACTTGGCCAATAAATTTGATTCTGATTCTAAAAATACTAATGTGAATAATTGTCTTGTGATGACACTTTGATCCAGAAATGGATTAGTTTATTTCTATTATTTGTTAGAAAAACATTGTTTTTTAAATTGGAAAAAAATTGGAGATTGACTACCACATCACTAAATTTTTCACTTCAACTTTTGAATTCCTAAGACCATTGCGTGAACAAACGAGGTGCAAAACAAGAAAGCAGCAGGCAGGATGTCTTTTGGTCTTCACGCGGAGGAGGGGAAAATTGTAAGCCATAAAAATACTACCCCCTAGTCCCCCCTCACTCCTCAAAATCTCTGTACACAAGCAAAGGGCTTCATGGTCACACCAAACCCATTCAACACTCACACAGTGCTCCGATTGTACTAGCACACACAAAGCAATGCAAGTGATGCTACAGTGGGAAGTGTCAGAGAGTTGTATCTCGGTTTCTGAGACACACAACTATGTTTTTGCTCCGTGTGTCTCCAATTACAAAGCAACTGTGTAGAAACCAGACAAGCAGCGGTCACCAGGAACACTGGTCTCGGCCATGAACCAAAACAAGATAGCTCCTCCCCCCTGTGTACCGGAACATCAAAGGATGGAGGGAAGGGCACTGTGACATTTTTATTTTTAAAAATTTAGATTTAAAAAGGCTAAAAAAGTTATTTTTAAGACAAAGCTTTGTGTTATCATTAGTCATTATGTTGTAGCCTGGCTCGTAGCCTATTGAGTTAGTTATTAATATTAACATTTCAGATATGTTTGTTCCACAACGTTTTTTTGCTCTGTTATTGCAGGTTGCTTCTGTTTATATTTAATTTCAACAATAAAAAAACAACCACCTCCTTTTAGAGATGGAAGGTGGAGGATGGGGGGTGTTAGGACTAAAGCATTGTTGTTCCATTTGCAACATGACACACATTATATGGATTCCATTACAATAAGATACCAACGAACGTTCACTGGTGGTTTCTAAGGCCCACATAGAAGCATGTAGCTCCAAATACAAACTTTACAGCGTATGTTGTAAGTCGATACACATCCAAAGCGCATTTTTTAACACGATCCTAAATGGATTCATACTTTGAGAATCTTAAAAAAAAATATATATATATATATATATATATATATATATATATATATATATATATATATATATATATATACACACAGTACAGGCCAAAAGTTTGGACACACCTTCTCATTCAATGCATTTTTTTATTTTAATGACTATTTCCATTGTAGATTGTCACTGAATGCCTCAAAACTATGAATAAAGACATGTGGAGTTATCCATCCATCCATCCATTTTCTACCTACCACTTGCCCCTTTTGGGGTCGCGCCGGTGTACTTAACAAAAAAAAAGTGAAATAACTGAAAACATGTTGTATATTGGTCTTCACGGTGGAAGAGGGGTTAGAGCGTCTGCCTCACAATACGAAGGTCCTGAGTAGTAAGGGTTCAATCCCGGGCTCGGGATCTTTCTGTGTGGACTTTGCATGTTCTCCCCGTGACTGCGTGGGTTCCCTCCGGGTACTCCAGCTTTCTCTCACCTCCAAAGACATGCACCTGCGGATAGGTTGATTGGCAACACTAAATTGGCCCTAGTGTGTGAATGTTGTCTGTTTACGTTTGAATCTGTGTTGGCCCTGCGATGAAGTAGCGACTTGTCCAGGGTGTACGCCGCCTTCCGCCCAATTATAGCTGAGATAGGCACCAGCGCCCCCCGCGACCCCAAAGGGAATAAGCGGTAGGAAATGGATGGATGGATGTTGTATATTCTAGTTTCTTCAAAATAGCTACACTTTGCTGTGATTACTTTTTTGCACACTCTTGCCATTCTCTCCATGAGCTTCAAGAGGTAATCACCTGAAATAGTTTTCACTTCACAGGTGTGCTTGAAGCTCATTGAGAGAATGCCAAGAGTGTGCAAAGCTGTAATCAGAGCAAAGGGTGGCTATTTTGAAAAAAATAGAATATAAAACATGTTTTCAGTTATTTCACCTTTTTTTGGTAAGTACATAACTCCACAGGTTTTCATTCATAGTTTTGATTCCTTCAGTGACAATCTACAATGTAAATAGTCATGAACATAAAGAAAACACATTGAATGAGAAGGTGTGTCCAAACTTTTGGCCTGTACTTTATATATATTTTTTGGCAAATTCATCCATCTATTCATCCATTTTCTATTGCTTATACATCTCGGGGTACCGAGGGGTGCTGGAGCTTAACTCAGCTGCACTGGGGCGGAAGGCGGGGTACACCCTGGACAAGTCGCCACCTCATCACAGGGCCATACACAGATAGACAGACAACATTCAAACCCACACACTAGGACAGGGATCAGGAACCTTTTTGGCTGAGAGAGCCAAAAAGCCAAATATTTTAAAATGTATTTCCGTAAGAGCCATATAATATTTTTTTTAACACTGAACACAACTAAACACGTGCATTTTTAAGTAAGACCAACATTTCTAGAGTATAATAGGTCTCTTATTCTTCATAATAATATTGTTATTCTGAAGATAACTGTGGAGGGGCATGGCCTGCGGGCCTGCAGCAAACTGGGGGTTGCCAGGACCGGCCTCGAAATCAGCGACAGGTGCGTAGATTGCCCACCTGGGCCTTGTTATCTAATCACCTGTCGCTCTGTTATTAGCAGCAGCCAGGAGGAGAGACGGAGTTGGAGCTGGAGCCAGAGCGCGAGCGAGAACGAAAGAGAAAAATACAATTGCTGGAAAGCAACTGAGAGACTTATTGAAAAATAAAACAATATTGTAACCCTGAAACAGGCTCTCATGTCAGTGCTTGGTGGTCTGAAGAACCCCCAGGTGGGCAAGCCCCACACTAACCAATAATAAATAAATAACTTCTTACCATTAACACAACTTCTTGAACAGGTGTGGTAGAAAACGGATGGATGGATTAAAAATGCATGAGAATGTTTTATATTTTGAACATTATTTTTAACACTGTAATGACAAGTGGAATTATTAATTACTTATCGTGTTAAGCAATGTCAGCTCAGTTTTATCCGAGAGCCAGATGCAGTCATCAAAAGAGCCACATCTGGCTCTAAAGCCATAGGTTCCCTACCCCTGCACTAGGGCCAATTTAGTGTTGCCAATCAATCTATCCCCAGGTGCATATCTTTGGAGGTGGGAGGAAGCCGGAATACCTGATGGCAAACCCCGCAGTCACGGGGAGACCATGCAATCTCATCACAGAAAGACCCCGAGCCCAAGGATTGAACCCATGACCTATGTACTGTGAGGCACACGCACTAAACCCCTGTTCCACCGTGCAAATTCTTATATATTTTTTAAGAATCTATTTTTGGATTAAAATCATTATTGTTACTTTTATAATTGTTTAGTTTTCTTTTTTATAGTATTATATTTGAATAAGTATTGTATTTGTGCTTAGGCCCGGGTCGATATTCGATAAGTCAATAAACTGAACTCTAGGAAAATTTAGTCGATAACTTTTCCAGTGTCAGTAATTGCCATGATAACCACTGTAAAAACCCCAAAAGTTAGTATCTCATCCATCCATTTTTTTTAATAAACTTGTAATCTATTTATTTATATCTGCACCTTATTGCTCTTTTATCCTGCACTACAAAAAGCTAATGCAACAAAATGTTGTTCTTATCTGTACCTTAAAGTAAAATTTGAATCACAATAAAATGGAGGTCTAAGTCTAAAAGTTAGTATTCCATCCATCCATTTTCTACTGTTTTTTACCAAATTAAATTAAAATGATCGGAAAACCGCGATTGATAACTGCACTTTGATAAACTTTGATAAAAGGATTAGCATTAGTATGTTAGCTATATTAAATGCTTAAATGACAACAAGCAACATTAACTCCTTTTCTAATTAAGAAATGTCACAACCAAATCTAAACTTGTATAAACACATAACTGTCTACACAACTAAAATACAGTATTCACATTGAACATAAAGGCTGTGGTGTATTTGCCCAAAGTGATCAATGACAGTTTTGAGTTGAAACAGACAGATGTCGTTCAACAGGGAGTGAACTCGCATGACATCACATAAACCGGAAGTGAAACAAACTCATCAACAAATTTGCATTCATCAAAAAAAATAATTCTAAAATGTTTGAAATAATATGACTCTTATGAATCCAGAACAATGTGGGATGTTTCCTCTGCCAAGAATGTACAAAATATTTTAGTGTGCATACAAATACTCTTTGAGCACATTCAAAAATACCGTGGTAATAATAATAATAACAGTGATAATTTTGGTCATAATTTATCTAATATAATATATATATATTACGGGTGTAATTGTACGTGTATTTGTATTTAACCGTTTCGGTATGGGGGTTCCGGGTTGGTGCGGAGGAGTACCGAACGAGCGGTTTGGTGCGGAGGAGTACCGAACGAGTTCCACACGAACATATAAAGTATTCTAAAGTCTTAACAAGCTGCTCCGCTCCATTCTGCCTCCATCTTTGTCTGTACACAGCACCCTGCATTGTCCCTCTCACACAACCATCTAATTGGTTACAACCATAGCGGTAACAAGCCAATCAGCAGTGCGTATTCAGAGCGAATGTCGTCAGCGTTTCAGCGTCAAGCAGATAGGTCTTTAGCACGGGAGCAACGGACTCTCCCCAAATTATATTAAACACTCCTAAGTCAACTACTTTCTAAACATCACTATGAGCCCGTTGATCTTCTAGAAACAAACTTCAGCTCAGCTCACTCGCAGTCCTGGCTTTAGGTGAAGGCTAGTTAGCTTTTAGCGTAACGTTAGCTCATTTTGCGTAGTTTGCGTGTGTGTGTGTGTGTGTGTGTATGTGTCACGGACAGTGTTGATTGAGGTGTGTTGAAGCATCAAAAAAGGACATTATATTAAATGAGTAGTTTCTGTCTCTGATAGTGTATATAATAATGTAAGTCCATCATAAAGCCTACATGAACTCCATGGTGTTCAAGGTTGAATAGTCTCTCCTATTGCTATTGTACTACTTTTTCAGCTATAGTTACATTAATCATTAGTAATGTAGCAGCCTGGTTTTGAATGGCAGGGTCCCTACTATCACATGTTAATAAAAATATAACATTTACATAATAAAAATCAACTACAGGCTTCCCCAATGCTGTAATAAATTAAGCATGATGAGTTGACTTTAGACTGTTTAATGTTGCACTTTTTATATGTAGAAGAAAAGTTATGTCATTTTATTTCATCCAAGCAACAACTTGAGGCAGTTTAATGTGGATTAACGTGGGCAGAATTATTATAATGTTCCCAATGTTAAAAGGATCAAGCCATTGTTTACAAATTTGGTAAATAAATGACCAAAAAAATTATATTTTGTTGTTTTCTTACTGTACCGAAAATGAACCGAACCGTGACCTCTAAACCGAGGTACGTACCGAACCGAAATTTTTGTGTACGGTTACACCCCTAATATATATGTATTACCATTTTATGAAACATTTTGTTTGTGTATGTTTGAGGGTCCCCTACCTCCTCTTTAACAGAGACAGGAATTATTGTATTGCTTTTGGTTGTAATTTTTTTTCAAGTGCAAAAATTTGCTAGAAGAGTATATTTTATTCTTATCATTTGCTTTTTTTATTTACCTTGGATAATTTAAAAGTTTACATTCCAATTACAATGTTAAAATACACCAGAAATACAAGTTTATTGCATTTGATATGATATGCTCTCATTATTAGTATATTACTCTGGATTATTATTTCATCAGTGGTTAATTTGGTCTCCCAAAAAATTGTGGCAATAATATTGCTTATCTACAATATTTGTGCGGATCAATATATCATCGGGCAAAATTTGTTATCAACCCAGGCCTATTTTTACTCAATTGCTTTGTTAATTTCTATCCTAAGTCCTATCTATTGTAAAGCTGGCCGTGAGTTTGAGTAGCTCTATTTTCTTTTAGTAGATAAACGTTGATAAACTGCAACAAAAAACAGCGCAATAAACAGCAATAACAGTGCAATCACATCTTTCATGTAATCGACAGTATCACTGTTTTCCTACATTTTTTTAAATCCATCCATCTATTCTGTACCACTTATTCCCTTTGGGCTCGCGGGGGGCGCTGGTGCCTATCTCAGCTACAATCGGGCGGATGGCGGCGTACACCCTGGACAAGTCGCCACCTCATCGCAGGGCCAACACAGATAGACAGACAACATTCACTCTCACATTCACATACTAGGGCCAATTTAGTGTTGGCAATCAAGCAATCCCCAGGTGCATGTCTTTGGAGGAGGGAGGAAGCCGGAGTATCCGGAGTGAACCCACGCATTCACGGGGAGAACATGCAAAGTTCACACAGAAAGATCCCGAGCCCGGGATTGAACCCAGGACTACTCAGGACCTTCGTTTTGTGAGGAAGACGCACTAACCCCTCTGCCACCGTGAAGACATTTTTTAAATTGATTTATTTATTTTCATAACATGGTCACTACTGCCTAGTTTTCCTTGTTGTATTCTTATTTTTACATTTATATTTTTAAATATTATTTTCTATTTTTATTCTTATTGTTATATTTTCCATTTTATTTTCTTGCATACCTCCATTGTTTACTTTTTAAATTATATCTCAATTCTGTACACTGCTGCTGGAAATTGTATTTTCCTGAGGGAAAGAAGAGGAGCTTTTATACATTACAACAATTGTGTTTAATCGAAAATCCATTTTCAATCGAATCGTCACCCAAAGAATCGGAATCGTATTATGAGATGACTAAAGTTTCTCAACTCTTGTATTGCAAGTATCACATTCTTTGATGTCACACATTTGCCGCTTCAGTGCGCATGATGCACGGTCGTCTCTGTGATGCTGATAGCCGTGCTTTCAACTGTATAACTCAAAGAGCTACAAGACTTGTTTCAATGTTGTGTGGCGTGTCATGCCCCTCTGTGCTACTTCATGTATGGAATGCAGAGGAGGGAGGTTGAAAGCAAGTGGCAGTGCACCATTTTTACAGCATCAATAATGTGTATTTTCTACATGAGGATGTACAAACAAGACACAGTACAATGGAAATTTTAAACATTAAATTGATCAGGATGCTAGTCAATGTCCAATTTATTACCTGCTCCAGTGCCCCCCCTCAACCCTGAAGGGAATAAGTAGTAGGAAATGGATGGACGGATTACATGTGTAAAAGTAACTCAACCACTATATTACACTCAAACAATAAAACAGGCTACTAGCCCTTATACTACAAACCCTGTTTCCATATGAGTTGGGAAATTGTGTTAGATGTAAATATAAACAGAATAAAATAATGTGCAAATAATTTTCAACCCATATTCAGTTAAATATACTACAAAGACAACATATTTCATGTTCAACTTGATAAACATTTTTTTTGTAAATAATCATTACTTTAGAATGTGATGCCAGCAACACGTGACATAGAAGTTGGTAAAGGTTGCAATAAATACTGATGAAGTTGAGGAATGCTCATCAAACACTTATTTGGAACATCCTACAGGTGTGCTTGCTAATTGGGAACAGGTGGGTGCCATCATTGGGTATAAAAACAGCTTTCCAAAAAATGCTCAGTCTTTCAGCTGCGTGAGCAAATAGTCAAACAATTTAAGAACAAAGTTTCTCAAAGTGCAATTGCAAGAAATGTAGGGATTTCAACATCTACGGTCCATAATATTATCAAAAGGTTCAGAGAATCTGGAGAAATCACTCCACGTAAGCAGCATAGCCGGAAACCAACATTGAATGACTGTGACCTTTGATCCCTCAGACGGCACTGTATCAAAAACCGACATCAATCTCTATAGGACATCACCACATGGGCTCAGGAACACTTCAGAAAACCACTGTCACTAAATACAGTTTGTAGCTACATCTGTAAGTGCAAGTTAAAGCTCTACTATGGAAAGCGAAAGCCATTTATCAACAACATCCAGAAACGTCGCCGGCTTCTCTGGCCCCGAGATCATCTAAGATAGACTGATGTAAAGTGGAAAAGTTTTCTGTGGTCTGACGAATCCACATTTCAAATTGTTTTTGGAAATATTTGACATTGTGTCATCCGGACCAAAGGGGAAGCGAACCATCTTGACTGTTATCGACGCAAAGTTCAAAAGCCAGCATCTGTGATGGTATGGGGGTGCATTAGTGCCCAAGGCATGGGTAACTTACACATCTGTGAAAGCACTATTAATGCTGAAAGGTACATACAGGTTTTGGAACAACATATGCTGCCATCTAAGCGCTGTATTTTTCATGGACGTCCCTGCTTATTTCAGCAAGACAAGGCCAAGCCACATTCAGCACGTGTTATAACAGCGTGGCTTCGTAAAAAAAGAGTGCGGGTACTTTCCTGGCCCGCCTGCAGTCCAGACCTATCTTCCATCAAAAATGTGTGGCACATTATAAAGCGTAAAATACGACAGCGGAGACCCCGGACTGTTGAACGATTGAAGCTCTACATAAAACAAAAATGGGAAAGAATTCCACTTTCAAAGCTTCAACAATTAGTTTCCTCAGTTCCCAAACGTTTATTGAGTGTTGTTAAAAGAAAAGGTGATTTAACACAGAGATGAACATGCCCTTTCCCAAGTACTTTGGCATGTGTTGCAGTAGTGAAATTCTAAGTTAATTATTATTTGCGAAAAAAATTAAGTTTATGAATTTGAACATTAAATATCTTGTCTTTGTAGTGCATTCGATTGAATATGGGTTGAAAATGATTTGCATTCCGTTTATATTTACATCTAACACAATTTCCCAACTCATATGGAAACAGGGTTTGTAAAAATGAGCATGTAATAAAAGTCACAGATAGGCCTCACTTGTCTCATTCTTTCTCCATTACATGTGTAAAAAGAAGCTAACACTAATGTAAAAAAAAAAAAAAATGTATTTCCAACCTCCAATCCTGCTCATAAACAAGAACAACCATATTTGTGAAGATTAAGAAGCCTCATTTTGCACACAAACAAAAACTCCAATCTTTATCAAAAGTCAATTCAATTTCCTTTATTTAAACCAGGTAACAACTCACTGAGATTAAAATCTCTTTTTTAAGAGTCACCTGACAAAGAGGGCGGCACAAACAAAGTTACAATAATAACTAGAAGACAATACAACAGAACAACAACAGTCATACCACAACGGTTTAAAAATAATTTTAAACGATTAAGTAATAATTCAATTTAAAAGCAAGGACATTTCCCAAGAGAACTGGACTTAAACTCCATATTGGATTGTTGTTAAATCTAATGTAACAGCTAAGTTGTGTTAGTGTTATTAGTTTCAGATCGTCATAAGGGTGATGCATTTATCATCACTTCGTTGTGAAACCGCTCTTAGAATGCCCCTCCAAACAAATCATGAGACGTGAAATGCCTCTCACCTTGTTGAATGCTGGGTTTGTCTGTGCGCGAGAACCTAAATGTGTGTAAACGCGTACTTTTATGGAAGCTCCTGTAGACAAACCACACCAATTAATGTCCTTGTAAGTTGATGCTGTGCTCAACTGGACCATGACCGAACCCTGCCAATCAGTAATCCTGTTTGTAGTTTAGTTTAGCATGTAAACACTAATTTCTACATCCTATGTCCTAATTGGATTCCTGGAACTTTGCTGCATCTACTGTACGTGTCTATATACTCTAGGTGTAAGGGTAATATATTACCTGGTTGGAAAATCTACGTGTAATGGAATGTGCACAGACAAGGGCCACTGTGAACCTGAAGACCTCCAGTGATAAAGTAAGCGTCCTACAAGTATGAGTAATCCATCCACTGGCGTTTAATCTGTGCAGTCAGAGCTCAGGAGACATTGGGTCATTATCGTCACCGGTGTCCCACTGGGTGTGAGTTTTCCTTGCCCTTATGTGGGCCTACCGAGGATGTCGTAGTGGTTTGTGCAGCCCTTTGAGACACTAGTGATTTAGGGCTATATAAGTAAACATTGATTGATTGATTGATTTGCTATATGCGCTTGGATGGATTACAGCTAACGCTAACTGTCTTGCTCCAGTTGTGTGCAAACAGGTATAGACGGTGCTCCACCTGGCTGGGGATAACATTAACCGACGGAAGCAAAACAATTAACACAATTAGCTCTGCAAAAGAGGTCATGTCATTGCATGAGTTTGTCTTCAGGACTTAATGTTTGTGGTCTACCTCTATGTAGTGCTATAAGAAATTCAAACATTCTTTAGAAAACATTGTTTTAACCCTAACCAGAACTCTTGGTCTGATTTGTCGAACATTTGAAATCAAATAATGGCGGCATGGCAGAGATATTTGTAAAACAATCTTGCCTTTGACCAGACTTGTTTCAAACGAACCATTTGGAATTTGAAACTTCAGTGAATATCTCTACATATGGTAGCAGTTTACCCAAAGAGCTTTGCGCGAGTCCCCCATTTTTATTCAGTTGTAGTCAGTAAGTTGCTTCTTTTTCTCTATCCTCTTGTTGTGGGGTAGACTGTCTCATACATTTCCATGCATTCCATGCTACTGCCATTTTTCATCAAAAGTAGCATATAGTTCTATTTTACATCTGTCAGTTGACTCAGTATGGAAGCACTAAAAACCACAACATGGCACGTAAATAAGACTGCCGACAAAACGGCACATTATGTAAGGACATTCAGAAGGCGTCTTGGAGATGGTCTGTAAAAATGTAATCTAAACAAAGAACTACAATTACATATTATGTAGACCAGAAGGAAGTGATTTTAATAAGGGATTACAATATGGGGGGGAACTTGGAAGTCAAACCACTTTTTCTTTGGATCTTTAGATGCATGAACAAAAGTAACATTGTACTGTGCTTATATGTGTTGAATCCCGTCAGAGCAGAAAGTGTATGTTCTTTAATATAATCAGTAGCACATGATAGCGCTGAATGAAAAGTGTGAACAGTTAATACAATACCGTGCCTTGCTGGCCATAACTGTGCAAGTTAGGGCTGTAACTATCAATTATTTTAGTAATTGAGAAATGTAATGATTAGTTTGTTTCATCAATCGAGTGATCAGATAAAACACACTTTATAGCCTCAATGCATATTTTTGGTAAAATTGTTTGAACAAATAATTTTTCTGCTTGCCACCATCTTAATTTTTTTTCTGATTAATGCGTATCATCAAAATCCAAAATGCACTTTTACCATGTCTGCATTAAGAACAAAAAAATTATCTAAAAAACAGTCGCCCCAGTCTGAGTTCAAAAGAGCTTTGGAGCCGTTTTTTGTCCAGGATGTGCATTGCTGCATTCATCTTTCCCTCTATCCTGACTGGTCTTCCAGCACTTAATAATGTAACTATGCTCGTACGTAAGACGTGCACAGGTAGTAGCTTTGTGTGTTGTAAGCTAACATTAGATATCATTGACTATATAGCCTACAATAACAACAAGACTGAGAATTGTTAGTTGTTTATTTGGGCCTGATTTTGTGTACGTGTTGACGAGATAGCCAATGTAATCAGTAATTGCGAAAAACAGACATTTCCAAGAAATATTTACCCTTTGCTGGTAACATGTCTTTTCAACATACTTTGTTTTGAAAAATGTAACTGTGAGCTGGTTGCAAACAGCCCATTTAATGTGCTAATTGAGACACACACACATCTCTCATCCAGTGACACTAGTCCACTTTACACCGCCCTGATGAATTCCATCTGTGTGTGTTGCTTAGGCACCTACTGTCACCATCACATGATGGAGCACAAGTCAGCATTCTGAAAATGTGCTTTCATAACAGTCAAAAAACACAAAGTGAAATGGTCTTCTTTGCTGCAATATCACAACACAGCAATTGTTTCCTATTTGACAAACCATGCTCTTGTTTGCCATCTTTTACTTGATAGGAGTATGAGCGAAATCAATGGGCTGCTTGTGTTTATCAAATATTTGATGCGTTTCATATGGTTTTTGTGTACCATATAAAAACATAAAAATATAAACACCATTTGTGTTCGGATATTTCTCTTTGCCAAGAGCTCAAACCACGCGTAAATGTTTTTGTGTGTCCGTATGCGGAGTAAAACTTAGGGAACAAACTGGACTTAGAGCACAAGCAATGTCAAACAATCGATTGATTTAAACTACTATACAAGCATCGGGTCTGGTTCAAATATAGAGATGAGGGTCTTTAATTTAACCTGCTGTTGTACTCTGTATTAAAGTGCTAACATGCGCTGAATTATTTCCTTACCGTTATTGCTTTGTTGTCTATTACCATTGTTGATATTTTGTCTATTACCATTGTTGGTATTGTTCATTATTCCTACATTGTTTATGCAAACTATTGATACAGTAACAATTATTGTTACCTGTGGTAATGTCACCATGATACAACATCCATCCTTTTTCTACCGCTTGTCCCGTTCGGGGTTGCGGGGGTGCTGGAGCCTATACCAGCTGCATTCGGGCGGAAGGCGGGGTACACCCTGGACAAGTTGCCGGCTCATCGCAAGGCCAACATAGATAGACAGACAATATTCAAACACTAGGGCCAATTTAGTGTTGCCAATCAACCTATCCCCAGGTGCATGTTTTGGGCGGTGGGAGGAAGCCGGAGTACCCGGAGAGAACCCACCCAGCATTTGTATTTTAATCCTCAAACAAAGTAACAGTGAAACTCAATGTATTAATCACTGAATTGAGAACTGGGGGGGGGATTATATCAATCAATCGATCACTCAATCAATCAATCAATCAATGTTTACTTATATAGCCCTAAAACACGAGTGTCTCAAAGGGCTGCACAAGCCCCAACGACATCCTCATTATGGATAACAAATTTCAGGCAAAACTGGACCATCATGCATACATACTGTACATTACCTTTTGCATTATATACATTTATGGTTGTATTTTTATACATACAGGTTCTTTTAGACAGCTGGATTGGAGGGGAAACAAGCTTACTTCCCATAGACCAGTGGTTCTCAAATGGGGGTACGCATACCCCTGGGTGTACTTGAAGGTATGCCAAGGGGTACATGAGATTTTTTCAAAATATTCTAAAAATAGCAACAATTCCAAAATCCTTCATAAATATATTTATTGAATAATACTTCAACAAAATATGACTGTAAGTTCATAAACTGTGAAAAGAAATGCAACAAGGCAATATTCAGTGATGACAACTAGATTTTTTTGTGGACATGTTCCATAAATATTGATGTTAAAGATTTATTTTTTTTGTGAAGAAATGTTTAGAATTAAGTTCATGGATCCAGATGGATCTCTATTACAATCCCCAAAGAGGGCACTTTAATTTGATGATTACTTCTATGTGTAGAAATCTTTATTTATAATTGAATCACTTGTTTATTTTTCAACAAGTTTTTAGTTATTTTTATATCTTTTTTTCCAAATAGTTCACGAAAGACTACTACAAATGAGCAATATTTTGCACTGTTATACAATTTAATGAATCAGAAACTGATGACATAGTGCTGTATTTGACTTCCTTATCTCTTTTTTTCAACCAAAAATGCTTTCCTCTTATTAGGGGGTACTTGAATTAAAAAAATGTTCACAGGGGGTACATCACTGAAAAAAGGTTGAGAACCACTGTCATAGACTGAATAATCAATAACAGGGGTGTCAAACGTACGGCCCGCGGGCCGGATCAGGCCCGCAAACAGGTTTTATCCGGCCCGCGGGATGAGTTTGCTAAGTATTAAGTTAACCTGAAAATTTTTAATGAAAGAAACAGCTTTTCTACGTGTGTCTACTGGATGTTGCAATGGCAATTCTTTGTATCTCTGTAGATCTCTGCCGACCCCTCCCTTTTTCCGTATTTCAGTGCCTCTCCCAGAAATCTCCCCAGAATAACATTCTCAGTTATTCACCCGGACAACAATATTGAGGGCGTGCCGTGATGGCAATGCCTTAAACGTCCTCTTGACCCCGTCGTCGCTTCCGCTTTAATACTATGCTATCTGATTGCCAGCCCGCCACATCTAATGTGCGGCTGCTCACTCAACGTGCAAGCGACTGCAAGGCATACTTGTTCAACAGCCATACAGGTTACACTGAGGTTTGTGATATAAACAACTTTAACACTCTTACTAATATGCGCCACACTGTGAACCCACACCAAACCAGAATGACAAACACATTTTGGGAGAACATCCGTACTGTAACACAACATAAACACAACAGAACAAATACCCAGAATCCCATGCATCCCAAACTATTCCGGGCTACATTATACACCCCCACCCCTCATTGCGTCTGTTGAAGTGGGTGGGGTTGGGGTATGGGGGGTTTGATGGTAGCGGGGTGCTATTACCCGCAACATGTAAGTGTAAAAAAACAACATTATGATTTTTACATTTTCAGAATGTGCTTCTTCTATTTTTAAACACAGAAAACAATCCGAAGGTGTCTTTATTTTTAAGTTATCGTGCAGGGATATTCCCAGTCCGGAACCACTTGGGAGTAGATTTTTCTCCATGTGGCCCCTGATCTAAAATGAGTTTGACACCCCTGCTCAGTAACATAACCACATCGCACGCATTTTCCATTCTGATTTTTTTATGATTTTATTAAAGGTATTAGCAGGGGAGAAGCCTGCAAATTTTCGGTGAGTAGGCGCATGGAAAGGGCTATTTAGATTAGGGCTATATAAAAAATATATATATGCATATATTATATGTATACATATATATATATAAATATAAAAAATCATATATATATATATATATATATGTATATATCCATCCATTTTCTACCGCTTATTCCCTTTCGGGGTCACGGGGGGCGCTGGCGCCTATCTCAGCTATATGTATATATGCTATATTAAAAATAAACATTGATTAAAAGTAGGTTAGGCGGCCACACATTTGCTTACACTTCGCCTCCTTGGTCGCAGGCGCACCGGGGCCAGCCCCCCGCTGTCCCCGCTCCGCCCCCCAGACAATAACGGCTAGCTTGTAGCATCGAGCACCGCCTGACTCCGGAGGTTTACCCCGACCAAACCGTACATTCGACTCCTTCTTAAAACCGTCACTTTGCACAAGTACAACGAGAGTATATTTACCCAGTTGCCCCTCGCTGATGGTGAGCACGATCTGATCCATGAGGAGAGAGCGGAATTCCACATCCTCCTCCGCGCAGCGCTCCTTCAATGCCCGCAGGATCTGAACTTGGGGATACTCCTGGCTGATACGCCGGTCGGTCACGAACCAAAGACGGGAGCACATTTTTTTTTTCAGAAGGCTTGTGATTCCCAGATAATATATATATATATATATATATATATATATATATATATATATATATGTATATATATATATATATATATATATAAAAACAAGTCCAACGGAGTTGCTGCGCGGGAGGAGGGGAGGCTCCGGGGGTTGGGCAGCAGCGGAAAATAGCACCGGGATGCTCGCACAATGGAGAGCTGGCGCGACTACTGAAGAGAACCGCCAGTGGAGAGGCGAATTAGCCAGGAAGAATAGTCTTCTCTATCCCCTTTGTTTGCCTTCATTTGTCACCATTTAGTAAGCTACACACTGCCGGACTACACGTCGCGTGGCACTTTGTCGACCAAAAAAACAAGCTAGCTCCCGAACAAAAGTATCCCTGAGAAAGTACCGGCTCTTTGGCGCCGAGAACCGCGCGACCGTCGGTGCTCGGTAGGGTGAGGCGGGAGGTGGCGCAGCGGCGGGGGGGGCGGGGGGCTCCGCTATCCACGCCGTGCTGGTGCTGAAAAGTGCACGCCGGTTTATTGTCGTGCGATGTATACAACTCTCCTCCGCGTGCACAAGCCGGGGACTGCCCCACAAATAAAAAAATAAAAAAAACCTGCTGATGGCCAGCTGTCAGCCAATAGGAGAGCCGGGACCGTGTCGCTGACCTAACGGTGTGCGGAAAAAGTGGGCGGGAGTGATGTTACGCGGACCAATAGAAGGCGTAGACGTCACAGACACACACAAAAGGGGCGGGGTCTAATGGAGGGCGCGACGTTAAGGCGTGAAACAGTGCGTGAAGACTCCAGCGCGCGCTCTTCCTCCAGAACGGTGCGAGCAAGGCGAGGCCAGGCTCTGGCGGACCATTGCCGCTCAAGGCGAGAAATCAAAACACGTCCATTTAACATGTTGTCCTTTTAACATCATGTCCTAACAAAACACAAAAAAAGTCACGCAGACCAATGGGAGGCGGAGACGTCACACATACACACAAAAGGGGCGGAGTCTAATGGAAGGCTAGGCGTGAAACAGTGCGTGAAGACTCCAGCGCGCGCTCCTCCTCCAGAACCGGTTCAGACCAGACGGTGCGAGCAAGGCGAGGCGAGGCTTTGGCGGACCATCGCCGCTCGAGGCGAGAAATCAAAACACGTCCATTTAACATGTTGTCCTTTTAACATCATGCCCAAACAAAACACAAAAAAGGGACCGTTTTTAACTATTAAGCTCAGCAGCAGTGTTGGATTGTAAATATGTTTTCTTTGCCCCCAGTTGGCTACGGAAAGGCAGAAAGGTCAAAAGTGGCCAGAGAGAGCTGATGATGGTAGGCGACAATCTCACTGGAGGAGGAAGAGGGGGAGGAGGAAGGGGGAGGGCCGAGCCAAACACATTCTTTCCTTCCACCAACAATCCCTGCTGCAGTTGCATCATCCCAGCATCTTTCTTGTGCTTCATAACAACCACTTGAACAATGCACTCCTGACAACCTACATGTAATGGCAATAAATGACACAACGCAAAAATGTGTTTTGGATTCATTGGGAAAACATTAAAAGAATATATATTTTCTATAAAAATTGTACAGCTTTTTTGCAGAATACCGGCTCTTTAAAAAAAAACGTTAATCGCAAATCGAATATTTTAAATCAAATACTTAAAAAGGATACACATTTCAAAGTGTGTCCTTCGTGTAGAAACTCTCACAAAATTCAATTTAAGGATACAGCGACCTCTCGTGGTCGACTTGCAACTGATGATTTGCTTAAAGGCCTATTGAAACCCACTACTACCCACCACGCAGTCTGATAGTTTATATATCAATGATGAAATATTAACATTGTAACACATGCCAATACGGCCTTTTTAGTTTACTAAATTACAATTTTAAATTTCCAGGGATTTTCGTCTTCGAAACGTCGTGTAATGATGACGTGTACGCAAGACGTCACAGGTTTTTAGGAAGTATGAGCGCTGCACACACACACAATTAAAAGTGGTCTGCTTTAACAGCATAATTACACAGTATTTTGGACATCTGTGTTGCTGAATCTTTTGCAATTTGTTCAATTAATATTGGAGAAGTCACAGTAGAAAGATGGAGGTGGGAAGCTTTAGCCTTTTGCCACACAAACACACGGTGATTCCTTGTTTAAAATTCCCGGAGGTGAAACTCCACTATGGATCAGAGCGCGGTCAAGCCAGCATGGATCCCTACCAAATGTCATTCAGCAGGTTTCGGTGAAAAAATCGTGGTTAAAAAGTCAGTTCTTACCGGAGAAAAGCTGAGCTTGTGCCGTCCATAGCTGCCGTCGACTCCCCTGAGACACTGCACGTCAAGACACCCGTGGAGACACCCCTCCGACTATCAGGTACTATTAAACTCACTAAAACACTAGCAACACAATAGAAATATAAGGGATTTCCCAGAATTAACCTAGTAAATGTGTTTAAAAACATCGGAATTCGTCCCAATGCAATCGCGTTTTTATTTTTCTAGTCCGTCGCCATCAATATCCTCAAACACAAATCTTTCATCCTTGCTCAAATTAATGGGGAAATTGTCGTTTTCTCGGTCCGAATAGCACTTTTTGTTGGAGGCTCCCATTAAAAACAATGTGAATATGTGAGGAGCCATCACACGGGTGACGTCATCGTCTGCGACTTCCGGTAGAGGCAGGGCATTTCTTTTGGCACCTAAAGTTGCGTACTTTATCGTGGATGTTCTCTACTAAATCCTTTCAGCAAAAATATGGCAATATCGCGAAATGATCAAGTATGACACATAGAATGGACCTGCTATCCCGTTTTAATAAGAAAATCTCATTTCAGTAGGCGTTTAACTATGGCGTTGAGTTGAGTTGAGTTAGAGTTTATTTTGAGCCGGATTAATCTGCAACACCTGCTGTTCTTGTGCACTTTTCTAATGCCTCTTGAGACAGTTGTGATTCAGGGCTATATATCAAACGTTTTAAATAAAATATTTAAAATGATACACCATTTAAAGGCCTCCTGAAACCCACTACTACCGACCACGCAGTCTGATAGTTTATACATCAATGATGAAATATTAACATTGCAACACATGCCAATACGGCCTTTTTAGTTTACTAATTTGCAATTTTAAATTTCCCGCGAGTTTCTTGTTGAAAACGTTGATGAAAAATGACGCGTACGCGTGATGTCACGGAATGTAAGGAAATATTAGCGCTGCACCAAACACGACTAAAAGTCGTCTCTGTTCATGGCATAATTACACAGTATTTTGGACATCTGTGTTGCTGAATCTTTTGCAATTTGTTCATTTAATAATGGAAACTATAAAGAACAATGCTGTTGGTGGAAAGCAGTGGATTGCAGCTGTCTTCAGCACTGAGACCCAGCCAGTGTTTCTTTGTTTGTTGAAATGGTCAAGCGAACATGTTTTCTCTACGTCAACCAGCATGTTTTTGGATGGGGAAATTGTGATCTATATCTTACCGGAGACTGAGATTGAGCTTGGCTCCTCGGTTTCTCTCTGAGACACTGCGTGGTAACCCCGGCCATCTGACCTCGAGGTATGCGTTTACAATCTTTAAAATCTCACTAAAACACTATTAAAAGAATAAGCAGTTAAGGGATCTTCCAGAATTATCCTAGTAAATGTGTCTAAAAACATCTGAATCGCTCACAATGCAATCGCCTTTTTTTTCAACTTTATTTATTAATTTTTTTTTCTAGTCCTTTGCTATCAATATCCTCTGCTACGAATCTTTCATCTTTGCTCAAATTAATGAGGAAATTGTCGTTTTCTCGGTCCGAATATCATTTTTTGTTGGAGGCTCCCATTATAAACAATGTGAGGATGTGAGGAGCCATCACACGGGTGACGTCATCGTCTGCGACTTCCGGTACAGGCAAGGCTTTTTTATTAGCGACCAAAAGTTGCGAACTTTATCGTCAATGTTCTCTACTAAATCCTTTCAGCAAAAATATGACAATATCTCAAAATGATCAAGTATGACACATAGAATAGACCTGGTATCCCCGTTTAAATAAGAAAATCTCATTTCAGTAGGCCTTTAAAGTGTGTCATTTGTGTTGAAACCATCACAAAAATAAATTTAAGCTACGGCGACCTTTTGTGGTAAATTTGCAAATGACCACTTGCTGACCTATGGCGTTCGGATTAATTTGCAACACCTACGGTTCTAATTTATGCAGTTTTTTTCTATTTCCCTTGAGACAATTATTATTTAGGGGTATATATATCAAGCGTTTTAAATAAAATATTTAAAAGGATATACAATTTAAAGTGTGTCATTTGCGTTGAAACCATCACAAAATTCAGTTTAAGGCTACAGCTACCTCTCGTGGTCAATTGAAAATGACGACTTGTTTAACTATGGCGTTCAGATTAACCTGCAACACATACTTGCCAACCCTCCCGGATTTTCCGGGAGACTCTCAAAATTCAGCGCCTCTCCCGAAAACCTCCCGTAATAAATTTTCTCCCGAAAATCACCCGAAATTTAGCCGGAGCTGGAGGCCACGCCCCCTCCAGCTCAAACATGCACAGTTCGAAGCTTGAAAAGGAGGATTGCAGTCGGATCTGACGGCATTTAAAGTCATTTTTAAAAACGACTGCTAATCCTCCTCCTTTTCATCCGGACGACCGCGGAGAATTAAAGTAGGAACCCTCCGGAGGCAGAAGTTCATTAAGAGGGGCGGACTCGCCGGCTCTCAGCCATGTTTCCGTCACACAGAGGAAGTCAAGTCTGCGGGAAGTGAAGAAATCCTTCAGGATAAACGTTTTGTTTGTCAAAGATCTTGCGTTCACAAGACCAAACCTGGCGGGGGAGAGGAGCCACGAGGCGGGAAAGGAAGGCAGGATACCGGCCAGGTGAAAAAGCTGACTGGGACGTCGAAAAACCAACGTCGAAGTTGATCCTTTCAGTGGGAGAGGGGCAAAGATCCAACAGTGTTTGGCGGTCATACGCAAGCAGTGAGCTGACAGAGACGAAAATAGACGCAAACAACACAAAAACGAACAGAGTTGACAGCGAGAAACGGCCGGCCAAAGCACATACTGGCGCCATATTCTGGAAACTCGGAAGTGACGTTACTCAAATAGTGAAAGGTAAGTGTTTTTTTTTTTTTTTTAGTAACCAGCAAGCACAGTACAGTTAGTTGAACAACTGTGTTTTTATTACTGTGTATTGGATAGGTGCCGTCTGAAATTCAAGTATTTCTTTTATTTTTCTTTATATATATAATAAAATAAATAAATATAGCTAGAATTCTCTGAAAGTATAGTATTTCATATATATATATATATATATATATATATATATATATATATATATATATATATATATATATATATATATATATATATATATATATATATATCCATCCATCCATCCATCCATTTTCTTCCGCTTATTCCCTTTCGGGGTCGCGGGGGGCGCTGGCGCCTATCTCAACTACAATCGGGCGGAAGGCAGGGTACACCCTGGACAGGTCGCCACCTCATCGGGGTATATATATATATATATATATATATATATATATATATACATACCCCCACCAATCCTCACCTCCCAAAATCGGAGGTCTCAAGGTTGGCAAGTATGCTGCAACAACTTCTGTTCTTATGCACTTTTCTAATGCCCTTTGAGACAGTTGTGGTTTAGGGCTGAATAAAAAACGTTTTAAATAAAAGGATACACAATTTAAAGTGTGTAATTTGTGTTGAAACCATCACAAAATTAATTTTAAGGCTATGGTGACCTCTTGTGGTCATCTTGCAAATGACGACTTGCTTAACTATTAACCTGCATAACCTGCTGTTCTTCTGCACTTTTTATGCCCTTCGAGACACTTGTGATTTAGGGTTATATAAATGAACTTTGATTTGAATTGATTTTATAACAATTTCTACGACACACTTGATCACATATTGACAGTGACTGACAACCATTGTCACCAGCATGAGTGTTTATACACAGTATTGTTCATTTGAAACAGTGTGCATCGACGGACGACCATTGGTACATTAATACAGTTTTTTCCAATTGCTTACACACTAAATTTAAAATTTTCACACAGCTAACAAAGTCTACACACAATAAACAAAACCACTGTGCAGATTTGCCTAATATTAGGCATATACTCTGATTCGCTGTTTTTGCGAAGTATTGCACACTATGCTTTACACACAGCTTCCCATCTTGCACACATATAAGTACCAATGATTGTCACACACACTAGTTGTGGTGAAATGTGTCCTCTGCATTTGACCCTTCCTCTTGTTCACCCCCTGGGAGGTGAGGAGAGCAGTGAGCAGCAGCGGTAGCCGTGCCCGGGAATCATTTTGGTGATTTAACACCCCATACAAACCCTTGATTCTGATTGCCAAGCGGGGAGGTAATAGGTCCCATAGGGATTGATATACACACATATTCACATCTTGCATACAGATGACGATTGTGATACACCCATTTTCACACTTTACACACACACTAGGATCGGGATACACACATCTTTATCTCCAGATTTTTTTTTTCAAACCTTGCTGTTGCCTGAGTCTACACATGTAGCCTATACTCTAGTCCAGTGTTTCTCAAATGGGGGTACGCGTACCCCTGGGGGTACTTGAAGGTATGCCAAGGGGTACGTGAGATTTAAAAAAATATATATTTTAAAAATAGCAACAATTCAAAAAACCTTTATAAATATATTTATTGAATAATACTTCAACAAAATATGAATGTATGTTTAAATCAGGGGTTCCAAACTCATTTTAGCTCAGCGGCCGCATGGAAGAAAATGCATGTGGGCCAGACGGTTAAAATCATGGCATATAATTACTCAAAAATACAACTACAACAACTTCAGATGTTTGGGGGGGGGTTTTTTGCCAAAATAGAACAAGTACATTCTGAAAATGTACATATCACAAATCGTTTTGTCAAAACACTTCAAGTTAGTGAACAATTCCGAGGAAAACAATGTGCAGTTTCAAAAACACAATGAAGAACACAATGAACTTAGACTTTACCTCAGTATATAAGTTCATAAACTGTGAAAAGAAATGCAACAATGCAATATTCAGTGTTGACAGCTAGATTTTTTGTGGACATGTTCCATAAATATTGATGTTAAAGATTTCTTTTTTTTGTGAAGAAATGTTTGGAATTAAGTTCATGAATTCAGATGGATCTCTATTACAATCCCCAAGGAGGGCCCTTTAAGTTGATTACTTCTATGTGTAGAAATCTTTATTTATAAGTGAATCACCTGTTTATTTTTCAACAAGTTTTTTTCCAAATAGTTCAAGAAAGACCACTACAAATAAGCAATATTTTGCACTGTTATACAATTTAATAAATCAGAAACTGATGACATAGTGCTGTAGTTTACTTCTTTATCTCTTTTTGTTCAACCAATAATGCTTTGCTATAATTAGGGGGTAATTGAATTAAAAAAATGTTCACAGGGGGTACATCACTGAAAAAAGGATTTTTTTCCCAAACCTTTTTATTTGTCTTAGATTTTAATTTGTACTGCATGCCACGGTTGACTACTGTGATATGTTACTTTACATTTTTTTTTCCATTTGCTTACACACAATTTTACTAACCATGTGTCTTTTTTTCAAAATGATTTACACACTCTTCCAAACACAACATTCAGTTTTCTTCATTCCTAGATTATTTGCAAAATGACACACTTCGGTCAAAACATATGCCATTCATCAAAATAAAGCAACCACTTGTAAAAAAGCAGTTTTATTGTCATCTCACTCACACAGACTTCAAATGATAAGACACTATTGGCGTGAGTAATTAAGAACAGTGATAAATACAAAACAAATTTGTAAAAAAAAAAAAAAAATTACTATAATAAAACACGTTTGGGGCATATTTCCTGACCTTTTTAGCAAATGTGATGAATGATTACTATAAATTGACAAAATATATTGGCAAATCCATAGCAACCGTCATTGTTGACTTTGAACTGGGCCTGTACTGTACGTAAGGACCTAAAGATAAAGTAAAAATATCCTGTAATCTTTGTGCTCAACAATGATGCTGTGGTATGTTTACCACAGTCAGGTAAAGAAACATATCACAGTAGTCAACAATGACATGCAGTACAAATCTGAGACAAATAAAAATGTTTGAAAAAAATCTGGAGCTAAATAAAAATGACTCCATAGAGTATAGGCTACATGTGCAGACTTAGGAAAAAGCAACTCTATGAAAGAAGGTACTCTGGGGACGGTGTGGTGCGGTTAGGAGAGTGGCCGTGCCAGCAACCTGAGGGTTCTTGGTTCAATCTCCACGTTCTACCAACCTCGTCACGCCTGTTGTGTCCTTGAGCAAGAAACTTCACCCTTGCTCCTGATGGTTCGTGGTTAGGGCCTTGCATGGCAGCTCCCGCCATCAGTGTGTGAATGTGTGTGTGAATGGGTGAATGTGGAAATAGTGTCAAAGCGCTTTGAGTACCTTGAAGGTAGAAAAGCGCTATACAAGTATAACCCATTTACCATTTACCATTTACTCAAAAACCTCAGTTACTGATTTTAATCATCACCTGCCCATTGAGCTGGATCAGGCCATAGTATCTCATCCACATCACATGTGCAGGATGGGAAGGTGTGTGTAAAGCTTTGTTTGTAATATTTTGCAAAAACTGTGAAACAGAGTCTATGCCTAATATTAGGCAAATCTGCACAGTGGTTTTGTTTACTGTGTGTAGACTTTTGTTAACTGTGTGAAAATGTAAAAATTTAGTGTATAAGAAATTGGAAAAAACTGTACCTGACTGTGATTGAATTATATTCATATAGTGCTTTTCTCTAGTGACTCACAGCACTTTACATACTGAAACCCGATATCTAAGTTACATTTTTAAACCATTATGGGTGGCACTGGGAGCAGGTGAGTAAAGTGTCTTGCCCAAGGTACAACAGCAGTCAGTAGGTTGGCAGAATCATGAATCTAACCTGGAACCCTCAAGTTGCTGGCACAGACACTCTACCAACCGAGCTATACCGCCCTAATAAAAACAAATATTTGCAGTTTGCAGCATCATTGTTGAGCAGTTCTTGAAAAGATTACAGGATATTTTCACTTACTCTTTAGGTTCTTACGTACAGTATAGGCCGGGGGTCAGCAACCAGTGGCTCGAGAGCCGCATGCGGCTCTTTACCACCGCCCTAGTGGCTCCCTGAAACTTTTTAAAAAATGGAAAAAGATGGGGGAAAATTATATTTTTGTTGTTTTAATAATGTTTCTTTAGGAGGACACACATAACACAAACCTTCCTAATTGTTAGAAAGCCCACTGTTTAATATGTTTGTGTTTATGCTTCACTGATGACAGTATTCGACCAGCGCCGTTTGGTCCTACTAATTTTGGCGGTCCTTGAACTCACCGTAGTTGGTTTACGTGTACAACTTTCTCCGTCACTGCCACAAAAAGACGTGTTTCATACCACCACTTTGTCTCATTTTGTCCACCAAACATTTTATGCTGGGCGTAAATGGACAAAGGTGAGCTTTGTTGATGTTATTGACTTTCGTGAAGTGCCAATAATCCATTCTAACATGCTATTTAGGCTATCTATGTGTACACATTGCATCATTATGCGTCGTCTGTAGGTATATTTGAGCTAATTTAATTTCCTTTGCTATAGGGATGGCGTGGCGCTGTGGCAGAGTGGCCGTGCGCAACCCGAGGGTCCCTGGTTCAATCCCCACCTAGTACCAACCTCGTCACGTCCGTTGTGTCCTGAGCAAGACACTTAACCCTTGCTCCTGATGGGTGCTGGTTAGCGCCTTGCATGGCAGCTCCCGCCATTAGTGTGTGAATGTGTGTGTAAATGTGGAAGTAGTGTCAAAGCACTTTGAGTAACTAGAAGGTAGAAAAGCGCTATACAAGTACAACCCAATTATTTATTTTTGTCCTGTGTGTATTTAATTTATATTTGCATGTCTCATGACACATTATCTGTATATTGGCTGCATTTCTGAATGTGTGCCATGCTGTTCCAGACCACAGTAAACGGTAACTAGCTTGCAACGATTCTGGTTCAAATGCAGAGATCAATTCCACCACACTTCTTGTGTGTGTGACAATCATTGGTACTTTATCTTTAACTTTAATAAATCCATTAGAAGAAGACAGCCTGTCCTTTCCTTTAACTTGGGCACCCACATCCATCCCTTTGGCAGTTTTAAATCAGTAATTTCCAAGAGTTATTTAACCTAACCCTCTGAGAGACTTGCTTAATATGTTGCCTTCATTATAACACTTACATACGGCTTTTAACTTTTTGCGGCTCCAGACGGTCTAATTTTTTGTATTATTTTATTCCATTATGGCTCTTTCAACATGTTGGGTTGCCGACCCCTGGTATAGATAGATAGATAGATAGATAGATAGATAGATAGATAGATAGATAGATAGATAGATGGATAGTACTTTATTGATTCCTTCAGGGGAGTTCCTTCAGGAAAATTAAAATTCCAGCAGCAGTGTACAGAGTTGAGATCAATTTAAAAAAAGAGTAAAAAGTAAATAATGGGGGTTTAAATGGAAACAAAATAGAGAAATATTACAAAAAGAATAAAAACAATGGGAATAACAATATAACAGTAAAATAACAATATAACAAGACAAAGTAGGCAGTAGTGACCATGTTATGAAAACGTATTGCACTGTTAATGTTTTGAATTCCCTGTCGTCCTAGTACCCCCCGCCCCCTGTCCCAGAGAGGAGTTGTACAGTCTAATGGCGTGTGGGACAAAGGAGTTCTTGAGTCTATTAGTCCTGCACTTGGGATGAAGCAGTCTAGCACTGAACAGGCTCCTCTGGCTACTGATAACGCTATGCAGAGGGTGACTGGCATCATCCAGGATGCTTACTAGTTTGTCAATAGTCCTCTTCTCTGCCACCGTCACCAGTGAGTCCGGTTTCATTCTGATTGTAGAACCGGCCCGCCTGATCAGTTTCTCAAGTCTGGAGCTGTCCTTCTTAGATGTACTGCCCCACCAGCACACTACTATGTAGAACAGAACACTGCCAACCACAGACTGGTAGTACATCTAGTATAGGCCCACTTCAAAGTAAATATCGACGATTGCTTTGGATTTGCAAATATATTTTGTCAAGTTACAGTAATCTTTCATTACATATGCTAAAAGGGTCGGGTAAAACTCCTCAAACATTTGATTTATTAGAGTTAAATAGGGGTTTTGTATTGATCACTGTTCTGCGTATATCACTCCAATAGTGTCTTATAATTTGAAGTCTGGGAATTAAAAAAATTGAATGTGGTGTTTAGAAAAATGTGTAAATTCATTTGAAAAAAACCCCACAAAGTTAGTAAAATTGTGTGTAAGCAAATGGAAAAAGACTGTAATACATTATTAATTGCATTTGTTGTCACAATCCAGAAGATGGCAGTGCTGAGTTGCGTGGCCTTACCCAGTCTGACCAGAAACGAAGGTTATTCAAGTGCTCATGTAAAGTCAGCAGGCACAAGACGCTGAAACAACGTTGAGAACTTGTTGAATTAGGTCCTGATGTCAAGTAACTCAAACGTAACGTTGGAACCACATGGTTTTTGACAATGTTGAATTAATGTTTGGTTCTGACGTGTTATTTGATTGTTGAATTTTGGTAATTTCTCCACCAATATTCCACAACATAAACACAACGTTGGAAAAACATGCTTATTGACGACGTTTATTCAGTGACAGGTCGTGGTGTTAATATGACCATCGAAATATGGTCATTTCCCAAAGGTTGATCCAACGTTAGACATCAATGGCTTAACAATTTTGCAACAATGTTTTGAAGTCAGTTTTAAAGAACATATATGTATAATCATCGTTGGGAATGTACTCTTATGTGTTAGATAGTGTTAAATGAGTAGTTTCAATGCAAGTCTGTAAAAGTTACAAAGTAATATATTTACTTTGAGCAGTTGATTGATTGATTAAAGGTATTAAGTGGCCTTGTGGTTAGAGTGTCCGCCCTGAGATCGGTACCACGAATTGATTTACGTGGACCCCGACTTAAACAAGTTGAAAAACTTATTCAGGTGTGACGGCGTGGCGCAGTGGAAGAGTGGCCGTGCGCTACCTGAGGGTCCCTGGTTCAATCCTCACCTAGTACCAACCTCGTCACGTCCGTTGTGTCCTGAACAAGATACTTCACCCTTGCTCCTGATGGGTGCTGGTTAGCGCCTCGCATGGCAGCTCCCTCCATCAGTGTGTGAATGTGTGTGTGAATGTGGAAGTAGTGGCAAAGCGCTTTGAGTACCTTGAAGGTAGAAAAGCGCTGTACAAGGACAGCCCTTTTATCTATTATTTATTTATCATTTACCATTTAGTGGTCAATTATACGGAATATGTACTGTACTGTGCAATCTACTAATAAAAGTTTCAATCAACCAATCAAAAGGTATTGAGTTCAAACTCCGGCCGAGTCATACGAAAGACTATAAAAATAGGACCCATTACCTCCCTGCTTGACACTCAGCAACAAAGGTTGGAATTGGGGGTTAAATCACCAAAAGTGATTCCTGGACGCGGTCCCCACTGCTGCTCACTACTCCCCTCACCTCCTAGGGAGTTATCAAAGGTGATTGGTCAAATACAGAGAATTATTTCGACACACCTAGTGTGTGTGTGACAATCATTGGTACTTTAATTAATTTCAATACCAAGTCTAAAGCATGCAGGTAAATATCAAGTGACTAATATGGTAATCATGGTAATTTGTGTAGTGGTTTTAAGAACTTTATATCCTTCCTGGGAAAATAATAAAAATGTGACATACATGAGAGAACAATAATGTAGTGTAGAGCCAGCTATCCGTGTCCCCTCTGTCAGTACTCTGCAGGGCACATATTTCTACTGATCCTTAATCCTTTTTGTTTCATGACAAGACCGGAAAGCATTTAATTTGAAAGGATCTGGCTCCAGAGGACGCAAATAGCTGAGGTCAAAGGTTAAAACTGCAATAATTTCCGTCTCTGTCTGTCATTCTCTTTCAAATGTTCCAGAGTAAGCTGTTTTTTATTTTTTGAGCGCAAAAGCCCATTTTTATTTTGAATGGTATGTTAGAAAGGGGTGTACCCCGCCTTCCACATGGCTGAAGCTGAGAAAGGCTCCAGCACCACCCCGCAACCCCGAGAGGGACAAGCGGTAGAATAAGGATGGATGATAGAAAAGGGCCGGCTTGGTAGAACAGGGGTTAGTGTGTGTTTAACAATAAGAACCTCATGGGTTTAATTCCCGGGCTCGGGGTCTTTCTGTGTAGAGTTTTCATGTTCTCCCCGTGACTGTGTGGGTTCCCTCCGGGTACTCCGGCATCCTCCCACCTCCAAAAACATGCACCTGGGGATAGGTTGATTGGCAACACTAAATTGGCCCTAGTGTGTGAATGTGAGTGTGAATGTTGTCTGTCTATCTGTGTTGGCCCTGTGATGAGGTGGCGACTTGTCCAGGGTGTTCCCCACCTTGGCAGCACCACCCCGTGACCCAGAGAGGGACAAGCGGTAGAAAAGCGGTAGAAAATGGATGGATGTTGGAAAAGGGGCAGAACGGTAGAACAGGTGTTAGTGTGTGTAACTCACAATAAGAACGTCAAGGGTTTAATTTCCGGGCTCGGCGTCTTTCTGTGTCGAGTTTGGATGTTCTCCCCGCGTGTGGGGTACGTCCGGCTTCCGTCCGGGTACCCCAGCTTCCTCCTACCTCCCAAGACATGCACCTGTTGACTGGCAACACAAAATGATCCCTAGCGTGTGAATGTAAGTGTGAATTTTTTCTGTCTATCTGTGTTGGCCCTGCGATGAGGTGGTGACTTGTCCAGAGTGTACCCTTCCTCAGGCTCCAGCACCCCCCTGCGATCCCGAAAGGGACAAGCGGTAGAAAAATGGATGGATGTTAGAAAAGGGGCAGCACGGTTGAACAGGCAGGTGTTAGTGTGTGTGCATAACAATAAGAAAGTCATTGGTTTAATTCCCAGGCTCTGGGTCTTTCTGTGTAGTGTGCATGTTCTCCCCGTGACTGTGTGGTTTCTCTCCGGGTACCCCGGCTTCCCTCCGGGTACCCCAACTTCCTCCCACCTCAAAAGACAGGCACCTGTTCATTGGCAACACAAAATGATCACTAGTGTGTGAATGTGATTTTGAATGTTGTCTGTCTGTCTGGGTTGGCCCTGCGATGAGGTGGAGACTTGTCCAGGGTGTACCCTGCCTCAGGCTCCACCACTCCCCGCGATCCCGAAAGGGGCAAGCGGTAGAAAATGGATGGATGGATGCATGTTACAAAAGTCCCATAGCAGTTATTAGCTCTGTTCTCATGGCCAAATTGTCACTACTGTAAACTTATGTTTAACCCCTTTCTTGCCGATCAGAACACTAAAAACTAGACTTCTGGCTAACATAAACATGAATGAAAACCTACTTCCAAGACATCATAATATTCCAAAGTCTGACAAACTAAGGTCCTGCTTCTTTGGCAATGATCCAGTAAATATAAGTAGTCACACTTCCATCACTTTAATGCACATTTTTTCCCGCATAATGATTGCAAATTTGTCTAGCATGGAAACATTAGTCACTTAATGCTGCCAAATTAACTCTGAACTATGTGAATCTGTGACTAATGCCTGTGTTAAAAAGTGCTCAGGACAATTAAATACAATCTTGATAATAAAGATGCATCAAACAGCCAATGAAATTGTAAAAAGACAGCATGTCATTTTTTTGAGGTGGTGGGTTCACAGATCTGAAACTTTTTCTCTGTGTACACAAAAGGCCTATTGTTCACAAATTTGTCTAATTGTTTCAGTAAGCATTTTTCCTTTGCTGATATATCAATATGCTCGTTAGACAACATTATTATTGCACAGGTGTGCATTAGGCCAAAGACCTCTCCGAAAGTTTCCACCACAATGCCCAACACAGTAAAACTGCACATTTTACGCTGACCAAAGGGAACACCTGTACAATAAATCATCCATCCATCCATCCATTTTCTACCGCTTACCAGCGGGGGGCGCAGGTACCTGTCTCAGCTACAATCGGGTGGAAGGCGGTGTACACCCTGGACAAGTCGCCATCTCATCGCAGGGCCAACACAGATAGACAACATTCACACTCACATTCACACACTAGGGCCAATTTAGTGTTGCCAATCAACCTATCCCCAGGTGCATGTCTTTGGAAGTGGGAGGAAGCCGGAGTACCCGGAGGGAACCCACGCAGTCACGGGGAGGACATGCAAACTCCACACAGGAAGATCCCCAAGCCCAGGATTGAACCCTGACTACTCAGGACCTTCGTATTGTGAGGCAGACGCACTAACCCCTCTTCCACCGTGAAGCCTGCACAATAATCCTGCTGTCTAATTAGCTTCTTAATAGGGTGCCCTTGTTAGGTTGGATTGATTATTTAGATTTAGATCAGATTTGGTGAACACTATTTAAGAAAAATAGTCACTTTGTGTACAAAAAAACTTTTGGTTACTATTTAAATACAGCGTACAAAAGATTGAATGAAAAGTGTGTCAGGGAACCTGTGTTTTAGTTATGTTTGAATACATTTTTTTTTTTACATTAAAACATTTTAGTGAAGAGCAGGAGCTAAACTGTAGAACACCCGGCATATGAAAAGTACTTGGTCTCCCCGGAGGAGAAATAAAAAAGCATTATTTGTCTTCTGTCTTTTAATCATTTTTCTTTGTCAAGATGAACAATGATATTGTGTCTGTTTTATTTATTTGATATCATCTGAAGCAGATGAAGAGCAGTTTAATGAAACATTTGACGTTCCTTTGTGTTTCTCAGAAACATGTTTTTAAAGTTTTTTTTTGATGTGTTAACTTCAGCATTTCATTATATTGACCTCTTATTTTATGTTAGCAGACTGCATCTGTTTAAGTCTGTCAAAAACAAATGACGGGCAGTACGGTGGCGGAGGGGTTAGTGCGTCTGCCCCACAATACAAAGGTCCTGAGTAATCTGGGGTTCAATCCCAGGCTCGGGATATTTCTGTGCGGAGTTTGCATGTTCTCCCCGTGACTGCATGGGTTCCCTCCGGGTACTCCGGCTTCCTCCCACTTCCAAATACATGCACCTGGGGATAGGTTGATTGGCAACACTAAATTGGCCGTAGTGTGTGAATATGAGTGTGAATGTTGTCTGTCTATCTGTGTTGGCCCTGCGATGAGGTGGCGACTTGTCCAGGGTGTACGCCACCTTCCACCCGATTGTAGCTGAGATAGGCACCAGCGGCCCCCGCGACCCCAAAGCGAATAAGCAGTACAAAAAAGGATGAATGGAAAAACAGATGACTTCACAAAGCCACTTTTCCGGTTTGCACAGTTGGAACTCAAAACATTTTAATATCATGCAAAGGTTTGTTTATACCAGCTATTAGATTTACAAGGTGAAACTAATGAGAAAGGTCACCCAGGATGGGGAGGTCGCCACATCTGAGGCCATTTCCCAAGGCTTCTTCTTTTTCCCATTTTGGGCATTTGGAGTTTTTCCTTCCCCGGATGTGGGTTCAGATCAGGGGATGTTGTTGTGGTCTGCCCCTTGAGGCACTTGTGATTAAGGGCTATAAATAAACTTTGATTGCTAAACTTTGATAACATGCAACAAGATTTATTTTGACATAATTTGAAAGATTATGGCTTGCAGGGGTTAGTGCATGTGCCTCACAATACGAAGGTCCTGGGTTCGATTCCCGGGCTCGGGGTCTTTCTGTGTGGGGTTTGCATGTTCTCCCCATGACTGTGTGGGTTCCCTCCGGGTACTCCGGCTTCCTCCCACTTCCAAAGACATGCACCTGGGGATAGGTTGATTGGCAACACTAAATTGGCCCTAGTGTGTGAGTTTGAATGTTGTCTGTCTATCTGTGTTGGCCCTGCTATGGAGTGGCGACTTGTCCAGGGTGTACACTGCCTTCCGCCCGAATGCAGCTGACATAGGCTCCAGCAACCCCCCCATGACCCTGAAAGAGACAAGCAGTAGAAAATGGATGGATGAATAAATTATTTTAAGAAAACCCCCAAATAAAAATCTCAGAAAATGTTGAGTTTTTAAAAACCACGATCATTAAAAGTATATCAAATAAAGGCTTTGCGTGTAATGGTTTATATCACATCAGCCATTAGTTTCACATTTGGAGTTGTATTGTTGAAACAAATAGACTTTTGCATGCTATTGACAATTTTTGAGTTTCATCTGTATAATATTATTTTGACTTGCACAATAATGTAACAACTTTAAATGAAAACAGCTTAAAACGAGGGATTTTTCTACTGTTTTGTCAGGTTAAATAAAAACAATGGACTGGTTAGATGAATTAGTTGAAGGTCATAATTAATTTATCGCTACCATTTTAATCGCTTGATATTATAATGTAATGTTAATATAATCAGCATGCAGTCTATGTAAATTCAATATATACATGCCATGTTTTTATAGCATTTCATAAGTATATGTATCAAATCATAACTATCACAACTACAAATGTGCGCTCCATTCAATAACTGTGTTACAAAAAAGATCAATTAGAATAATACATAATGTTGGATATAGAGAAAATCCAAACGCTTAATTCATTGAATTAAAAATATTGAAATTCAACGATTTGGTGCATTTGCAAACAGCTAAAATGATGTACAAAGCAAACTATAACCTTCTACCCAAGAATATACAAAAATTCTTCTCAACAAAAGAGGAGAAATATAATCCTGGTGGAAAATCTAATTTAAAACATTTGTATGCTCATACAGCATTTAAAACCTTTTGCACATCAGTATGTGGAATTAAATTATGGAATAGATTAACCAAATAAATAAAACGAAGCACCAATATGATTTAGTTTGAGAGACTGTTCAAACTACAAGTGTTCACAAAGTACACATAACAATAATTATGATGAATATCCTGAACCCTTTTTTGTTTGTTTGTCTATCCATTTTCGACCGCTTATTCCCTTCGGGGTCGCTGGGGGCGCTGGAGCTTATCTCAGCTACAATCAGGCGGTTGGCGGGGTACACCCTGGACAAGTTGCCATCTCATCACAGGGCCAACACAGATAGACAGAGAACATTCACACTCACATTTACACTATGGGGATGCAAAACAATAATATACACCCACATCCATCCATCTTCTTCCGCTTATCCGAGGTCGGGTCGCGGGGGCAGCAGTTTAAGCAGGGAAGCCCAGACTTCCCTCTCCCCAGGCACTTCGTCTAGCTCTTACCGGGGGATCCCGAGGCGTTCCCAGGCCAGCCGGGAGACATAGTCTTCCCAACGTGTCCTGGGTCTTCCCCGTGGCCTCCTACCGGTTGGACGTGCCCTAAACACATCCCTAGGGAGGCGTTCGGGTGGCATCCTGACCAGATGCCCGAACCACCTCATCTGGCTCCTCTCGATGTGGAGGAGCAGCGGCTTTACTTTGAGTTCCTCCCAGATGGCAGAGCTTCTCACCCTATCTCTAAGGGAGAGCCCCGCCACCCGGCGGAGGAAACTCATTTCGGCCGCTTGTACCCGTGATCTTATCCTTTCGGTCATGACCCAAAGCTCATGACCATAGGTGAGGATGGGAACGTAGATCGACCGGTAAATTACGAGCTTTGCCTTCCGGCTCAGCTCCTTCTTCCCCACAACGGCTCGGTACAACGTCCGCATTACTGAAGACGCCGCACCGATCCGCCTGTCGATCTCACGATCCACTCTTCCCTCACTCGTGAACAAGACTCTTAGGTACTTGAACTCCTCCACTTGGGGCAGAGTCTCCTCCCCAACCCGGAGATGGCACTCCACCCTTCTCCGGGCGAGAACCATGGACTCGGACTTGGGGGTGTCGATTCTCATTCCGGTTGCTTCAAACTCGGCTGCGAACCGATCCAGTGAGAGCTGAAGATCCCGGCCAGATGAAGCCATCAGGACCACATCATCATTTATTATTTACTTTCTAAATTAGATCTCAATTCTGTACACTGCTGCTGGAATATAAATAGTTTTTACACCCCCTCATCACAGTTTTTTTTTTTTAATCTTTATTAATTGAGACAAATAGAATTTATGTATTTAATGTTTTTTTACTTACTATGGTATATTATTAGTTTTCTATTCATTTGTTCACTGTTCTGTTAGAGAGGACAAGGAAATAGGACACGATTGCTGTTATAAAAAGGGGTAGGGTTAAAGGCCTACTGAAACCCACTACTACCCACCACGCAGTCTGATAGTTTATATATCAATAATGAAATATTAACATTGTAACACATGCCAATACGGCCTTTTTAGTTTACTAAATTACAATTTTAAATTTCCCGGGAGTTTCGTCTTGAAAACGTCGTGTAATGATGACGTGTACGCAAGACGTCACAGGTTTTTAGGAAGTATGAGCGCTGCACACACACACAGCTAAAAGTCGTCTGCTTTAACGGCATAATTACACAGTATTTTGGACATCTGTGTAGCTGAATTATTATTTAGGAAGTAAAGATGGAGTTGGGAAGCTTTAGCTTTTAGCCACACAAACACACAGTGATTCCTTGTTTAAAAAACCCGGAGGTGAAACTTTACTATGGATCAGAGCGCGGTCAACCAAACATGAATCACGACCGAATGTCAACCAGCAGGTTTCGGTGAGAAAATTGTGGTAAAAAGTCGCTTCTTACCGGAGAAAAGCTGAGCTTGTGCCGTCCATAAAGCTGATGTCGACTCCCCTGAGACATTGGCGTCAAGACACCCGTGGACGTACACCTTCGACTATCAGGTACTATTTAACTCACTAAAACACTAGCAACACAATAAGTATAAGGGATTACCCAGAATTATCCTTGTAAATGTCTCTAAAAACATCGGAATTCGTCCCAATGCAATCGCAGTTTGTTTTTTTTTACTTAATTTTTTTAACTATTTTTTTTTCTAGTCTCTCGCTATCAATATCCTCAAATCCTCAAATATCTTTCATCCTCGCTCAAATTAATGGGGAAATATTCATTTTCTCGGTCCGAATAGCTTTTTGTTGGAGGCTCCCATTAAAAACAATGTGAATATGTGAGGAGCTGTCACGCAAAATTTCTTCCCCCCTACAAGAACCTCCCCCCCCAGTTACTTCCGGGGTCATGATTAATACAGATGTTTTGTTAACGCTATATTATAAAAATATAACGCTTTATTATAAAAATATAACGCTATATTATAAAAATATAACGCTATATTATAAAAATACAGACGTTTTGTTAACGCCATATTATAAAAAAAAATTAAAAAACAATTTACAAACACAAGCTATGGTATGACGCATTTACTTCCAGGGTCACGTTTCCTCCTATGTCATCCCATAGCTTGTGTTTGTAAATTGTTTTTTAAATTAAAAAAAAAAAAAAGCGTTAACAAAGCGTCTGTATTTTTATAATATAGCGTTATATTTTTATAAAATAGCGTTAACAAAACGTCTATATTAATCATGTCCCCGGAAGTAATGGGGGGTGGAGGTTTTTGTAGGGAGAAGAAATTTGGCGTGACAGAGCCATCAAACATGTGACGTCATCGTCTGCGACTTCCAGTAGAGGCAGGACCTTTCTCTTAGCACCAAAAGTTGCGAACTTTATCGTGGATGTTCTCTACAAAATCCTTTCAGCAAAAATATGGCAATTTTGCGAAATGATCAAGAATGACACATAGAATGGACCTGCTATCCCCGTTTAAATAAGAACATCTCATTTCAGTAGGCCTTTAAATAAGATCAGCTTCTTCCCTACTCCCTTTTGGACGTGCTGTAATGAAACAACTGGACATGTTTGATGCATTACATTGTATTGTATGCATGTTTGAAATACACGGAAACTGAACTGAACAGATGATCATATAGCAATATTAGGGACTAGTTACTTTGATTCCCTTTTTCCTATAGCGGTGCATGAATTCGGTGCATGAAGTCGGTGCTTCGGTCGACGTCGCAAGTAGTTCCGTGGAATTAGCGGCGGAGGGATGTCAGTCGAGCCGGTGGGTATCTCCTTCTGGTCTTCGTGCATCCGAGTCAGACGCTGACAGCGGGCCGAGTCACCCTCCATGACAGCCAGGTGACCACACACCACACCAGCGGCCAGCGACACGCCTGCCGAGCAGAGAGCATGCGGACCCGGTGACAGCCGACAGCCGGAGCTTTTGTCGTCGAGTCCACACACACGCCGGGGAAGTGCAGGAGAGACGCGCACGTCTGGAAGCTCTTGAACCGGCGCGCACCCCCCGAAAAATAATAATAACCCCGTCGGCGTTCACGTGTCAAGGTGAGTAGTCTGCACTGGCAATTTGACGTGTCACGTGACAATGATTATTTACACATGAAAGGTACTCTGCCCACCAAAATGGCAAAATGTCACAATTTGCATGCATGGCGATCATGGTGGCGTCCTTTCGACCAAATGCGTGCCTGATAAAGTAAACTTCTATGCTAATGATGGGCGTGTGGATGACATTAAAACAATTCCTCAGGTGAACTGCAGACACTTGCAACTGTCTTGTGCATGCAAATGCATGAGCAGATGCATAGAGGGAGAGAGTTCTTTATGTCACCTTGCAAGTTTGGTTGGCACTACACAACAGAAAGGTATCTGCATAATAATAATAATAACAAAAAAAAATAGCATGTTGAAATAATAATGTTCATATTGATGTGACCTTATGTTAAGCATGGTGATGTGTGGGCAAGAAGAACACACCCACTGGGCTGACATACTTTTGTGCACATTGGCAGGTGTACTAGTAGTACCCAGGTGGGGACACATTGACAGTGGCCTAAGACTACGTTTACACTGCAAGCCAAAGTGTCCCGAATCAGATTTTTTTGAAATTTGTATATTTGTTTTTTTTTTTACTGTTTACACTGCGAGTAGAATGTGATCTTAAAGGCCTACTGAAACCCACTACTACCCACCACGCAGTCTGATAGTTTATATATCAATGAGGAAATATTAACATTGCAACACATGCCAATACGGCCTTTTTAGTTTACTAAATTACAATTTTAAATTTCCCGGGAGTTTCGTCTTCGAAACGTCGTGTAATGATGACGTGTACGCAAGACGTTAAGAGGTTTCAGGAAGTATGAGCACTACGCACACACTCAGCTAAAAGTCGTCTGTGTTAACGGCATAATTACACAGTATTTTGGACATCTGTGTTGCTTAATCTTTTGCAATTTGTTCAATTAATATTGGAGAAGTCACAGTAGAAAGATGGAGTTGGGAAGCTTTAGCCTTTAGCCACACAAACACACGGTGATTCCTTGTTTAAAATTCCCGAAGGTAAATTTACTACGGATCCCAGCACGGTCAAGCAGACATGAATCCAGATCAAATGTCAACCAGCAGGTTTCGGTGAGAAAATTGTGGTTAAAAAGTCGCTTCTTACCGGATATCAGCGGCGCTTCCGTCCTGCTGCAGCTTTGTGACTTCCCTCAGAGACACTGCGCGTAAACACACCAGTGGACACACTTTTCCGACTATCAGGTAATATTAAACTCACTAAAACACTAGCAACACAATAGAAAGATAAGGGATTTCCCAGAATTATCCTAGTAAATGTGTTTAAAAACATCGGAATCCTTCCCAATGCAATGGCGTTTTTTTTTAACTGTTTTTTATTTTTTTTCTAGTCCGTCGCTATCAATATCGTCAAACACGAATCTTTCATCCTCACTCAAATTAATGAGGAAATTGTCGTTTTCTCGGTCCGAATAGCTCTTTTTGTTGCAGGCTCCCTTTAAAATCAATGTAAATATGTGAGGAGCCATCAACATGTGACGTCATCGTCTGCGACTTCTCATGAGATTTTCTTATTCAAATGGGGATAGAAGGTCCATTCTATGTGTCATACTTGATCATTTTGCGATATTGCCATATTTTTGCTGAAATGATTTAGTAGAGAACATCCACGATAAAGTTCGCAACTGGAGAAAAGCCCTGCCTCTACCGGAAGTCGCAGACGATGACGTCACATGTTGATGGCTCCTCACATATTCACATTGATTTTAATGGGAGCCTCCAACCAAAACAGCTATTCAGACCGAGAAAACGACAATTTCCCCATTAATTTGAGCGATGATGAAAGATTTGTGTTTGAGGATATTGATAGCGACGGACTACAAAAACAAAAAACAAAAAACAAGTTAAAACAAAACAAAACACGATTGCAATTGCGTTGCATTGATACGGATTCGGATGTCTTTAGACACATTTACTAGGATAATTCTGGGAAATCTCTTATCTCTCTATTGTGTTGCTAGTGTTTTAGTGAGTTTAATATTATCTGATAGTCGGTAGTGTACGTCCACGGCCGGGTGTTGACGCTCAGTGTCTCAGGAAAGTCGACGGCAGCTGTATGGACGGCACAAGCTCAGCTGATATCCGGTAAGAGGCGACTTTTTAACCACAATTTTCTCACCGAAACCTGCTGGTTGACATGTAGTCGGGATCCATGTCCGCTCTGATCCATACTAAAGTTTCACCTCCGTGAATTTTTAACAAGGAATCACCGTATGTTTGTGTGGCTAAAGGCTAAAGCTTCCCGACTCCGTCTTTCTACTTTGACTTCTCCAATATTAATTGAACAAATTGCAAAAGATTCAGCAACACAGATGTCCAAAATACTGTGTAATTATACCGTTAAAGCAGACAACTTTTAGCTGTGTGTGTACGCAGCGATCATTTTCATAACAGCCCGTGACATCAGGCATCATTACCCGACGTTTTCAAGAAAAAAGTCCCGGGAAATTTAAAATTCAACTAAAAAGGCTGTATTGGCATGTGTTGCAATGATAATATTTCATCATTGATATATAAACTATTGGACTGCGTGGTGGGTAGTAGTGGGTTTCAGTAGGCGTTTAATCAGACTCCGGTTTAAACACCCACAGGCTCCGATGTGGCCTCCACGTCACTTGCATGCGCAGTTTCATAAAATGAAAACAAAGGAAGTCAACCGGATTCCGTAAATGAACAAGTAAGTCGCTACTACTAAAATCCCCGTTTCCATATGAGTTGGGAAATCATGTTAGATGTACATATAAACGGAATACAATGATTGGCAAATCCTTTTCAACCCATATTCAGTTGAATGCACTACAAAGACAAGATATTTGATGTTCAAACTCATAAACTGTATTTTTTTTTTGCAAACAATAATTAACTTAGAATTTCATGGCTGCAACACGTGCCAAAGTAGTTGGGAAAGGACACCACTGTCTTTTCTTTCAACAACACTCAATGAACGTTTGGGAACTGAAGAAACTAATTGTTGAAGCTTTGAAAGTGGAATTCTTTCCCCTTCTTGTTTTATGTAGAGTTTCAGTCGTTCAACAGTCCGGGTCTTCGCTGTGGTATTTTATGCTTCATAATGCGCCACACATTTTTGATGGGAGACAGGTCTGGACTGCAGGCGGGCCAGGAAAGTGCCTGCACTCTTTTACTACGAAACCATGCTGTTGTAACACGGGGCTTGGTATTGTCTTGCTGAAATTAGCAGGGGCGTCCATGATAACATTGCTTGGATGACAACATATGTTGCTCCAAAACCTGTGTGGACCATTCAGCATTAATGGTGCCTTCACAGATGTGCAACTTACCCATGCCTTGGGCACTAATACACCCCCATACCATCACAGATGCTGGCTTTTGAACTTTGCGCCTATAACAATCAGAATGGTTATTTTCCTCTTTGTTCTGGAGGACACCACGTCCACAGTTTCCAAATATAATCAATCAATCAATCAATCAATGTTTATTTATATAGCCCTAAATCACAAATGTCTCAAAGGACTGTAAAAACCATTACGACTACGACATCCTCGGAAGAACCCACAAAAGGGCAAGGAAAACTCACACCCAGTGGGCAGGGAGAATTCACATCCAGTGGGACGCCAGTGACAATGCTGACTATGAGAAACCTTGGAGAGGACCTCAGATGTGGGCAACCCCCCCCCCCCCTCTAGGGGACCGAAAGCAATGGATGTCGAGCGGGTCTAACATGATACTGTGAAAGTTCAATCCATAGTGGCTCCAACACAGCCGCGAGAGTTCAGTTCAAAGCGGATCCAAGACAGCAGCGAGAGTCCCGTCCACAGGAAACCACCCCAAGCGGAGGCGGATCAGCAGCGTAGAGATGTCCCCAACCGATACACAGGCGAGCGCTCCATTCTGAGTCCCGACGAGCGGTCCATCCAGGGTCTAGACTCTGGACAGCCAGTACTTCATCCCTGGTCATCAGACCGGACCCCCTCCACAAGGGAGGGGGGGACATAGGAGAAAAAAGAAAAAGAGCGGCAGATCAACTGGTCTAAAAAGGAGGTCTATTTAAAGGCTAGAGTATACAGAGGAGTTTTAAGGTGAGACTTAAATGCTTCTACTGAGGTAGCATCTCGAACTGTTACCGGGAGGGCATTCCAGAGTACTGGAGCCCGAACGGAAAACGCTCTATAGCCCGCAGACTTTTTTTGGGCTTTAGGAATCACTAATAAGCCGGAGTCTTTTGAACGCAGATTTCTTGCCGGGACATACGGTACAATACAATCGGCAAGATAGGATGGAGCTAGACCATGTAGTATTTTATACGTAAGTAGTAAAACCTTAACGTCACATCTTAAGTGCACAGTGAGCCAGTACAGGCGTAATATGATCAAACTTTCTTGTTCTTGTCAAAAGTCTAGCAGCCGCATTTTGTACCAACTGTAATTTGAAATGTGGACTCGTCAGACCACAGGACACATTTCCACTTTTTATCAGTCCATCTTAGCTGAGCTCGGGCCCAGCGAAGACAACGGCGTTCCTTGGTGTTGTTGATAAATGGGTTTTGCTTTGCATAGCAGAGTTTTAACTTGCACTTAAAAATGTAGCAACCAACTGTAGTTACTGACAGTGGTTTTATGAAGTCTTCCTGAGCCCATGTGGTGATATCCTTTACACACTGATGTTGGTTTTTGATGCAGTACCACCTGAGGAGTCAAAGGTCCGTGATATCATCACTTACGTGCAGTGATTTCTCCAGATTCTCTGAACCTTTTGATGATTTTACATATAAACGGATGTTGATGTTGATGTTAAAATCCCTAAATTCCTTGCAATAGCTTGCTGACAAATGTTGTTCTAAAACTGTTCGACAATTTGCTTACAAATCGGTGACCCTCGCCCCATCCTTGTTTGTGAATTACTTAGCATTTCATGAAAGCTGCTTTTATACCCAATCATGGCACCCACCTGTTCCCAATTAGCCTGCACACCTGTGGGATGTTCCATATTAGTGTTTGATGAGCATTCCCCAACTTTCTCAGTATTTATTGCCACCTTTCCCAACTTCTTTGTCACATGTTGCTGGCATCAAATTCTAAAGTTAATGATTATTTGCAAAACAAAAAAATGTTTATCAGTTTTAACATCAGATATGTTGTCTTTGTAGCATACTCAATTGAATATGGGTTGAAAATGATTTGTAAATCATTGTATTCAGTTTATATTTACATCTAACACAATCTCCCAACTCATATGGAAACAGGGTTTGTACTATCCATCCATTTTCTACCGTTTGTCCCTTTCGGGGTTAGGGGGTGGGGGTGGGGGAGGGGATTCAGACTATCTCAACTGCATTCGGGCGTAAATGGTAAATGGTTGTACTTGTATAGCGCTTTTCTACCCCTTTTTAAGGAGCCCAAAGCCCTTTGACAGTATTTCCACATTCACCCATTCACACACACTTTCACACATTGATGGCGGGAGCGGCCATCCAAGGCGCTAACCAGGACCACGCAGGAGCAAGGGTGGAGGGTTTTGCTCAAGGACACAACGGGCGTGACTAGGATGGTAGAAGGTGGGGATTGAACCAGTAACCCTCAGATTTCTGGCACGGCCATTCTCCCAACTTCGCCAAGGCGGGGTACACCCTGGACAAGTCGCCACCACATCACAGGGCCAACACAGATAGACAGACAACATTCGCACTCACATTCACACTATGGAGATGCAAAATAATAATATATACCCCCATTATTTATTATTTACTTTTTAAATTTGATCTCAATTCTGTACACTGCTGCTGGAATTTTTTTTTTTTTTCTGAGGGAACCCTCCTGAAGGAATCAATAAAGATCTATCCATCTATCTATCTATCTATCTATCTATCTATCTATCTATCTATCTATCTATCTATCTATCTATCTATCTATCTATCTATCTATCTATCTATCTATCTATCTATCTATCTATCTATCTATCTATCTATTAATCTAATCGGTCTACTAGGGCCAATTAAGTGTTGCCAATCAATTTATCCCCGGGTGCATATTTTTGGAGGTGAGAGGAAGCCGTAGTATCCGGAGGGAACCCACGCAGTCACGAGGAGAACATGCAAACTCCACACAGAAATATCCAGAGCCCGGGATTAAACTCAGGACCTTCGTATTGTGAGGCACATGCACTAACCCGCTAATACTACTACAAAATAAAAGAGAAGTTGTCACCATAAATATGGTTCAAACACTTGAAAAATTATTGTTTTTACTTGAAAATAAACTAAAGTAATGAATCGTATGAATGAGTATATATTAGGGTTGTACGATATACCGGTATTAGTATAGTACCACGATACTAACAAATCATATTCGGTACTATACCGCCTCTGAAAAGTACCGGTTACCCACTCCTAATGATTAAGGTAAAGTTATAACACGGAAACGCCCACCGAAAGAGGTGCTTTAAGACATGGCTAGCTAGCGGCTAAAGTCCAGCCCCGGTCAGCAGTATTTTAGCTACTTCTAAATCACTAATCCTCGCCTCCATGGCGACAAAAAAAAGTAATTTTTTTACAAGTATCATCACTGCAGGACGAGGAATAGCTAAACATGCTTCACTACACACCGTAGCCCACCGACATTAAAATGTAAACAAACGCCGTAGGTGAATCTACACCTCACATCCACTGTAATGATATAAAGTACAGTAGCGTATCTAGTCGATACTACTATGATTACATATATTTTTTAGCATCACAACATATGCTTTCGTTTTTTCAAAATTTATATAATGTTTATAAAGTCAGGAAATATTTCCCCTGACACACGAGGACTTTGAATATGACCAATGTATGATCCTGTAACTACTTGTTATTGGATTGATACCCATATTTGAGGTATCATCCAAAAATAATATAAAGTATCAAACAACAGAAGAATAGGTGATTATTACATTTTAACAGACAGTAGACTGAACATGTTAAAACAAAAAATAAGCAGATATGAACAGTAAACGAACAAGTAGATTAATAATTCATTTTCCACCACTTGTCCTTAATATAATGGAATATAATAATAGAATGGAAAATAACACAATATGTTGCTGCATATGTCAGCAGCTAAATTAGGAGCCTTTGTTTGCTTACTTACTAACAAAAGACAGGTTGTCTTGTATGTTCACAATTTTATTTAAGGACAAACTTGCAATAAGAAACATATGTTTAATGTACCCTAAGATTTTTTGTTAAAATAAAGCCGATAACGCAATTTTTTGTGGTCCCCTTTATTTAAAAAAGTAATGAAAAGTATCGAAATAATTTTGGTACCGGTATCAAAATAGTGGTATTATAACAACAGTAGTATATATAAATAGTGTAATATATTTAGGAGGTTTCTAATCTTTTTATACCTGTTGAGTAGAGGAGACACGGACATCAGTGTGGATCAACATTAGCTTTATTTTTCAACTCACATATGAGCAAATACGCCACAGCGTCAAGTCCGGTTCTTCAACCATCGCTATTTCTTTAGAATCAAAATATATATTCGTAAATTACATGTAGCCTATTATTTTCGCACTATTGATTTGTGATGCACTGAAAATTCGGCCATCGAAAATAGACTTCGCTCCCCGAAACCAGATGTTGTGATGAAGTATCACTTCCGATGGCGGGCTGCGTCTATTTCCGCGCACTCGAATAGTTCAAAGCTGACGAAATAGTCACTTACGGGTCGCATTCAGGTCACATTGCGTTTGGACTGAAATCACATTTGAAAAAATCAAATTCCAAGGGGGTTTGGACTAACTTCTGATGCGAAAAGATCAGATCTGAAGCACTACGGACCATTTAGACTGGCAAAGAAAATCCGATCTGTGTCAGGTGAGGGTAAAAAAAATCTGGTTTTGCGTGCAGTGCTAACAGGGCCTAAGTGTGCAAGGTGTGCTTGAGACATAGATCATATTGATTTAACTTTGATTGATTGATTGAAACTTTTACGTTTGATTAACGTGGGGTCCACGTAAATCAATTCTTGGTCAATCTGACTTATGAGTTTTCATGTTCATATGTACTCGCGTGATGGTTTGGTTAAAGATCACGGCTACTTGCTAGAGCACAGTCATTAGTTGTGCTTGAGAAATAGGCAGTAGTGTGCAGTAGAAGTTACTATACTAGTTTTAATGCAGTAGTTTGATATTGATGAAAATGCTCATGCAATATCTAGATCAGGGATTGTCAAACTGGTATAATACGCAGGCTCCATCAAGTGGTACAGTACACCAAAGAATCAATTAAATATTGTAATGACTGGACTCGAATTGTTATCAAAGGTTTATGAGCCTTCAATGGAAATCGTTACAATCCGACTACTGTAGGCCATGGTCAAGGACAAAATAAATAACACACAAACAGAAATGTCTTACTTTGTCAATTGTATCACTGAACACACGTGCAAATCGAATGTTCTCCACATTCTCTACATTCTTTACCTACTTTCGCCCTTTCCCAGGCTACCAGCTAATCAACACGCAGAACACATGTCAACAAAGACAAACATTGGCAGAGAAAGATGCATGAAACAATGATGCCTTCAAAGCCATGGGAAACCACATCATCTGTGGAACATAACGACATATGACCAAGGCTTTTACAATTTGAATTCAATAAGAAATTATTAAAAGCATGAAACAGTATCCAAAATACTGTATCTTATCAACCAATGAGAAGAAAGTCAGACAATTTTAAGTTAATCATTTAAAAACGTTTTTAAGTTATGTCACAATCTTTATGTAACTTTTATGTGCTATTAATTGTATTTGATTAATTATTTAAGTACTGTGTTTTATTATCTTATATTCAAACAAAGTGTTACTGTTCAAATTTGGCGTAATGTTACGGTCGTCTAAAACAATGGTTCACAATTGGGGGTACGCGTACCCCTGGGGGTACTTGAAGGTATGCCAAGGGGTACGTGAGATTTTTTTTTTTTATTCTAAAAATAGCAACAATTCAAACATCCTTTATAAATATATTTATTGAATAATACTTCAACAAAATATGAATGTAAGTTCATAAACTGTGAAAAGAAATGCAACAATGCAATATTCAGTGTTGACGGCTTGATTTTTATGTAGACATGTTCCATAAATATTGATGTTAAAGATTTATTTATTTGTGAAGAAATGTTTAGAATTAGATAGATGGATAGATAGATAGATAGTACTTTATTGATTCCTTCAGGAGAGTAACTTCAGGAAAATTCAAATTCCAGCAGCAGTGTACAGAGTTGAGATCAATTTAAAAAAGTAAAAAGTAAATAATGGGGGTTTAAATGGAAACAAAATAGAGAAATATTACAATAAGAATAAAAAATAAAAAGCAACAATGGGAATAAAAATATGAGTTAAGTTAAAATAAGTTCATGAATCCAGATGGATCTCTATTGCAATCCCCAAAGATGGCACTTTAAGATGATGATTACTTCTTTATTTATAATTTAATCACTTGTTTAATTTTCAACAAGTTTTTTATTTTATTTTTATTTTAGAAAGACCACTACAAATGAGCAATATTTATACAATTTAATAAATCAGAAACTGATGACGTAGTGCTGTATTTTACTTCTTTATCTCTTTTTTTAAACCAAAAATGCTTTGCTCTTATTAGGGGGTACTTGAATTGAAAAAATGTTCACAGAGGGTACATCACTGAAAAAAGGTTGAGAACCACTGGTCTAAGCAACACCAGGTGATATTTTTTGTTTTCCGTTTGTCACCTTGAAGTGTGATATCATGCTTTTAAATGCAAGTTGTGTTATCCAAGTACTTCCTCGTTATCTCATTTGGATTGTTACTTCGAATGGACTGCAGCTCATAAACTTACAATAAAAAATGCTTGTATTTCGTCAAAGTAGTATAATATTTTTGGGGAAATTTTGCGGCTGTTTTTGATGCACTCTGCCGCTATATTCATGCAGTGTTAAGTGACGAAGGGCTCTTTAACACACTCCCGCCGGCAAAATCTATGTCAGAAAATACAAAACGACCAAAAATCAGTCAATCAGTCAATAAATCAAAGATTATTTATATAGCCCTAAATCATGAGTGTCTCAAAGGGCTCCACAAGTCACAACGACATCCTCGGCTCAGATCCAACATGAATAAATAAATATAAATAAATGTGTTACTTTCATTTTGCCCAAATCCTCATTAGCTTTGAACTAGGGCTGGGCAATATGGCCTTTTATTAATATCCCGATATTTTTAGGCCATGTCACGATGCACGATATATATCTCGATATTTTGCTTTAGCCTTGAATTAACACTTGATGCGTATAATCACAGCAGTATGAGGATTCTATGTGTCTACATTAAAACAGTCTTGTTCATAATGCATTATTATATGCTCATTTTAAACTTTCATGCAGAGAGGGAAATCACAACTAAGTCAATTGACCAAAACTGTATTTATTAAACAGTTACTAAGCAGTGTCACAAACATTCATGTCATTTCCAAACAGAAAGTGCAAGATTGTCAGAGACATTTTAAAACAAGCTATGAGTGCACTTTTGTGCATGATGTCACTAAGATGACATATCAAAACAACACTCAATTAAAGTGCACTTTTTGTACAGAACGCCACTACAATAGTTTAAAACAAATAAAGTGCACTTTTGTGCATGATGTCACACAAGATATTTCAATAACTGTCAAATAAAAATTAGCTGCATAATAGGAAATCAAATCGCTATGTGGTAGGTTACTATGGACGTTATCTCCTTATGTTGTTGACTATATTTTTCATACGGTGTTGATGTGGAAATGGTTGCCTCGGCATTTTGTTGGTGTGGCACCGAATGGAGATGTTGAAATGCGGAGTAAGCACTCTTCATTCTCTAGCAGGTGACTTTTCAAGTGATGCTACATATTAGCAGTAATGCTACTTTTTGTAGCAACGCTTTTGTCCCACACTTGACCAATTACAGTTGTCTGTTCGACATATTCTCACTTGAAGCCAAACCATAGCCAGACAATGGAGCCCATGCTGTTTTTCTTGAGAATTAATTTTCCTTCATTTGTTACCAGATTCGCACCTTCTTTCTCTCGCATTACCACTCGCACCACAGCTACCTCTCTGCTCCGCGAGGGCGTATACGTATGTGACGTATGTAAGAAGGTGCGCTTGCTGTCTGTGAGAAGGAGAGACAACAAAGAGTGGGAAGAGCCTGTAGTGTAATGCCCGCAGCTAAAAGCAATTGCGTGAGAACGTATACTCGAATATCACGATATAGTAATTTTCTATATCGCACAGAGACAAACTCGCGATATATTGAGTATATCGATATACAGTATATCGCCCAGCCCCACTTTGAACCAACAATTATGTAGAAATTATGACTTTGTACAAAGTATGTCACCTGTGGTTTCTGTCTCCAATGTATTGTTTATAGTCACTGCGCCATGTTTGCCTGTTCTGCGTTTTTTTTTTAATATTTTTCATAGGTTTTGCTGTGGCGAGTCATGGCCTCCTGATTTCATTATCACCGTAATACCTTGAATACTGAACTATTGCTACTTTTTACTGCGATCTTCATTAGTTTAATTTGGCTTATTGGTGACAGAAGCAGAAAAGGTGCAATTTTGAAGCAAAGTTTTGTCAGGCAAAGTGTATTAATTCACTGTTGCTGAAAGTGCAATATACCATGTTTCCCATGTGTATGTATGTTTGCTTGCCTCGCACAAGAAATTGTTGTTATTGGCTCCCTAGCCTTCCCGGCGAACCTTCAGTTCCCATATTTTATTCCTTTTATAGGTTACGGCAAACTAATGCAATCGCGTCCTGCCTTTTTTGCGAGTGGGGCCTCCCCATTCCGCACAACAGGGCATGTTTACACGCCAAACATTCTTTAATTTAAAATAAATGTCTAATAAGGAAGTGCAGCGTCGCTTAGCTTCAGCTTCAAACTGATAGCGTCCTATAGTCACGTGAGTGTCTTTCGACCAATCATTAAGGAAATCGCTTAAAACCGAGTTGTCCCTACAAAACTCTAACAGGACTGTTTGAACTGTATTATTAATTTCCTTAGTTTCTCTATTATGTCCTGTCCAGTGATCCTTTTTTATTACCACTTCCTGTTTTGCTCCACCACTTCTCTAGTCTGAGTGCTGGCTCCCTCAACTGTCCCTAGTTGCCAATCAAGATACTGGATCATGTTTGCTTTGCACCTCAATGTGCTGCATCGCTTCCTGTGCCGAGTTGCTTTTTCCATGCACTTCTCTGATGCATCACTTTTGTGTTTTCTATAATAAAAGGGTTTTCACCTTTGCTTTTGATTTTACATATTCAGTACATATTCGGTACAATTGACCTCTAAATGGTAACACCTGAATAAGTTTTCAACTTGTTTAAGTTGGGGTCCACATAACCCAATATCTGCATCCGGCAATAACGGCAACAAAGGATATAAAGGGAGTTGATCAATTGTTACACGTTGCGTTTCCTTGACATGTTGACATGCGTCTAAACGCAGCTAAGAAACAACGGTTTTCTTTTAAGTAATATAGTTACTGTTATTTATTTTATGGATTCATGTAGTTAATCATAAAACTGGCACCAAATTTTATTAAAAAAGTATTGATTTTGAATCGAGAATTGTTTAGAATCGATTTTGAATCGAATCATTACCTCCAAGAATCGAAAAATATTTGAATATTTGAATAGTGTGGTGCCCAAAGATTCACAGCCCTCATATTTAGGTGACGACCGAATTCTGTCAGTACTACCGATTACCGATTCACATTAAAACGAAAGTTACCAATTTCCTGGCAGGTAATACCTTTTGTTGCATGTGACGCCAAGTTAGGTTGCAGACTCAGGACCGGCTCAAAAACGAGGTGTTAGTATCAAAGCATTTTTTTATTTTTATTTTTATTTTTTTAATCATTTGCCATATTTTCAGTTGTTGCTGCTTTTTGCGCAATGTACTTTGAGATATTTTCAAGTGTTTACAGGCTTTTAATTACTTTTTAAACATTTAAAACAACTAGCAACAAATATAGCATCTTCTCCTGGTGTTATTTTAGAATGTACTCTTGTTTAGAGACTACTTCTGTCCCTCGATGTCCCTGACTTAAGAGGCTGAAGCAAGCATGACGTCACATTTGCTTTGCGCTGTTGCTCTAGTTGGATTTTCCCTTCTTCTTCTGTCCTGTTGATATTTGCAGATTTTGTAGAGGGCTGTCTGCGGGTATCTCTCCAATATATATGAAATCACGTCCACATCACAGACATGCTGACAAGGATCTAGACCAGGGGCCAGCGTCCAAAATCCGGCCCGCAGGAAGTCCCTAGTTAAATATTTTTTAAATTTCAATTTTAAATTTTTTATATGTATATTTTAATTATAATTCTTAAGAAATATGTCGTTTCCAATCCATTTTCTACCGCTTGTTACTCTCTGTGTCTCCTAGCCTCTCAGGCAAATCATATTGTCTAAAAATATAATTTCCCATCGTGACATCATCGTGCTCAAAATATACATATATATACTGTGTATATATATATATATATATATATATATATATATATCTCCATCCATCCATCCATTTTTCCACCGCTTATTCCCTTTGGGGTGGTGTGAGGCGCTGGTGCCTATCTCAGCTACAATCGGGCGGAAGGCGGGGTACATCCTGGACAAGTCGCCACTCATCGAAATATATATATATATATATATATATATATATATATATATATATATATATATATATATATATATATATATATATATATATATATATATATATATATATATAAAATATAAAACACACACAGCCTGGCACCCGGTCAAATTTTTTTTTCAACCCAATGCAGCCCCTTAGTCAAAAATTTTGGGGACCCCTGATCTAGACTATGGTGTGCATTTTGTTTTCATCAGGTTTCTATAGCGCGGTTTTGGGTGATCAAAGTCTTTTTTGGTGGTCAAGTTTTTCATACATCACTTGTCAATAGTGCGCAAATTATAAGCTATATATACAGTATATATTAGGGCAGCAACAACTAATCGATTAAAATCGATTATAAAAATAGTTGCCGATTAATTTAGTCATCGATTCGTTGAATGTATGCAATGAGCATGGCTGAGGCTCTTTTTTTTTTTTTTTTTTAATTTTCCCCTAAACCTTTTATTTATAAACTGGAACATTTACAAACAGCTGAGAAACAATAATCAAAATAAGTACAAAAACCGTACAAAACAGTGCCAAGGTGGCGATGAGGCTACGTCTCATGTGGTGGCAGTAGCCAGCCAATGATGTGTCATGTGCAGCTCACATGACCACGCATTCTCATTTGCTTAGAAACATTGGGAAAATGGCGGAAACAGTACCGATAGTTCGGCGAAGAAACATCTGGAGGTTAATGCTGCATTGGAGAAAAGTGTACGACCTAAGTCGTCAAAAGTGTAGGACTACTTCACTTCAAACACTGCAAAGAAGACCGTTTCCTGCAAAATGTGCAGCATCGACCTCGCATGGCATGGAATTACTACAACGCTTCGGGAGCACCTGAAGCGGAAGCATGTTGTATCCATGGAAGAAGAGAACTCACGGTACGTAACTTTTTCAGTCCATAGTCCGAGTACATTGATCCGTTGTGTCCGTGTTTGTGTGTTTTTGATAATTTGTTAACGAGGAGAATTTTTTCAGGAAGTGCAGCAGCAACTGTTGTGTATTAACTTTCAGAGTGTTAGGAACGTTTTGGAGGCACATTTGACTCCATTTTAAGAGAGAAAATGCACGGTTACCAATTTGGAAATAAACGTAATGGACAAAAATATCTTAGGTTGGTTTGATAATGGATCAATGTAGCCGGACCTGATAAAGCTATATAAATATATTTAGATTTGAGTGACGCTTTAGTATAACTAAACGTTATGAAGGTGTTGGAATACTTCATGCTATTATTCACTGACAGCCTAAAATGAATCCTTTTTTATTCACAACAGAAACGTGTACGTTATCTGATTCAGTTCTGATCTGATGAGTTACATTTCTGTGTTATTATTGGTGTATGCTGCATCCCCAATGTCCATTTATTTCATTTAGCTGTTTTTTTAATGTGATGGCGTATTTGTCTTTTACATAAGAAATTATTAATAAAATCAACTGGGTATGTATTGAGTTACATGTAAATGATGCTACTATGTACGTTCATAATATGGTTTCTCACATTTCAGAAAGAAACGAGGCAGCATTAGCGACTTGGTACAAAGGGAAGTGTGCACACCACAGCAAGCGGCTGCATTGACTGATGCTATCCTGAATATGTTGGTAACTGACATGAGGCGACTCTCAATGGTGGAGGATGAAGGTTTTAGACAAATGATTCCGTCCTCAATCCTGGTTACACTCTTCCCGCGAGGAACTATTTTACCAAACTGATGGAGAGGAAGTACATGCAGACATTCCAGGCCAAAGCCAGCCGGAGAAAAATTGCTCTCACTACTGATGAGTGGACAAGTGTAGCCTACCTTGGCAATACATGCCACTACATTGGAGACAAATGGATTATGAAGCCAATCTGCCTCACGACCATGCCACGAGAGGAAAGACATTCAGCATCCAACATTGCAGAATGGTTGGAATAGGTAATAGCCAGGTTTGAAATTCTCCTAAGCAAAATTATTGCTATTGGGCAGGACAATGGTGCACTTTATAAAAATAAAAAAATTTGAAATTTTTGTAACACTTGCCTTATTTTATTTGGCAAATCGAAAGGACATGGTGCCAGTATGCGGTTTTTTAAATAAAGTATTGGAAAGGATATACATGTAGTTTGTCTCTTTTATCCGATTATTAATCGATTAATCGAAGTAATAATAGACAGATTAATCGATTATCAAATTAATCGTTAGTTTCAACCCTAGTATGTATATATATATATATATATATATCAATTCATACTGTAGCAACCAGCTAATGTTAGTATTTTGTCCTGTGGTTTGGATTTGATGTCAGTTTTTCCCATTTTGCAAACACATAGTCTGTGCCTGATAGGTGATTGGCGGAGAATGAGGAAGTGTTGTGTGTCCGGGGAAGTATGGACTCACAACAAAAAAGTCTCTGCACAAGACGTAAAACATGTTGGGATCGTGCCGTTTGTTATCAGAAGATTGGTAATAAAAGTTAAATATAGCGTCAGTCTTTGAGTGATTTCTTTTCGGGGCTACAATGTATTACTTTTAATTTGTTTTTACATAACATTAAAAAAACTATTCTTATTTTCAAGGTGTGGTGAAAATAAAAATGCCGTGGCGGCGCGCAACATTCACATTCAAGAAACCCTGTATTGTTACCCGAACATGTGAAAGGGAAAGCTATAGTTTTGATTGTTGCTAGCTATCTAAATAATTCAACAAAGTTGTTAGTCGTGACGCTAGATAAAAATGCAGGTGGGGTTGGTCATCACATTCTCTTTGGGGTTGGTTATCAGGTATACTCATATATTAATATATGTGACAAATATAATAGACTTGATTGCCTGTGTGTAGGTGTACTTATTGTTATCACCTGAGAATCTGTATCATGTTTATTAAGTTTATTTTCGACCATGTCTGAAAAGAAAATAGCGATGATGTTCATTTTCAATCTATATATTTAACATCGTACACTTTCAATACTTTTGGAGAGGGTGACGTTTTGAAGGGTTTATTTGCTTCTGAAGGGACCACCTCCACACCCAAACAGGTTGCATAAATACTCAGAAAGCAGGTCAAAATTGTGACTGTGGAGCATAAAATATAAAAAATGTACACCTTACCATATCTAATACATATCTTGTATCAACAAAAAAGTCTGTTAAATATAGATTTAAATCATCATAGGTCCCTTTTTGTTAATTTCTTATGTTCATTTTTAGTTTCTACCCTAGGATGCAGAGGCAGCAGGCAAAGTGCAAGTTAAAAACTTTTTATAAGGGAAAGCAAAACGGAAATGGGAAGGTAAGTGGAAAGCTATGCGGTCCGTCGATTAAAAAACAGAAAAAGCTAAATTGATTCACCAAGCAGGGAAAGCTATGATGCATGGAGGTTCAAAGCACAATGATCTAGTCCACAGGTTCTGGCCATGTACCACCTCATAAAACACTTGGCTCTCCAAGTACCACTATAATGGCCAACATTAAAATACAGTAACATGGTAAGCTTAAATATTCATTAAAAACAAGGCAGAAGTTTTATTTAACACACATTTAATATTATTTGTCACTATAACATTACACACAGTTTGAACAGTAACACTGTGTCCGAATATTTAACTAAGGGATTCTTTGGCATACCGCCAAAAGGAGCCTGCGTACCACCAGTGGTACGTGTACCTAAGTTTGAGCATCAGTAGCTATGTTCACATGGACACATATAAGTGGATTAAAAGCCTAACCAGAATAAAAATTATTCAGGTAAACACGTCAATAGGAATATTCTGACCTGATCACACACTATCAGATCAAAATTGAATTTCGATCGAGACAGGTGGTTTAAGGCCAAAAGTCATTCGGATTGTAGCACATGAAAACACATCTTCCGAAATTCGGGTTAGAATTATTCTTACTGGACATGTCTTTGACTTTAGCTATACTTTAGGTGTGGAGCGAGACTAAATTTAATGGTCTCGGAATGAAACTACTGTCTTGCTGCTGTCACCCCCCATTGAACGTGCAGAAGTAGCATTACAGACAGTTGAGTTTGTTGCTTTAAAACAAGACCATCCATCCATCCATTTTCTACTGCTTGTCCCTTTTGGAGTCGTGGGGGGGTCGCCGGAGTCTATCTCAGCTTCATTCGGGTGGTAGGCAGTGTACACCCTGGACAAGTCGCCACCTCATCACAGGGCCAACACAGAAAAACAAGACCAGCAAAAACAAAAGTATGTTCGGGAGTTTCACGATGTAACAATAAAAGGAGGGATCTTAATGAGCTGTTTTAATTATGACCTCCTGCTACTACTCCAAGTGATACTTGCCAGCCTCAAACACATACATACACGCATTGTCGTAACATGAAGACGCGCCGCAACACAACATAATCACAACATAAAAAGCACAGAACAGCTGCATTTCAAAAAGAGAGGTTTCAACAAAAGTAGTGAACATAAATTATAACGTGATAACGTCGGACAGGCAGAAATGCAAAAAGCCATGTTTAACAGTGAACAGTAAACTCGTCCGAAGGGGGCGCTATAGCACAAATAATTTGTGTTTGTTAGGTTCTGCGCAAGTCAAAATAAAGTAGTCCGATTTAAGGTGCGATGCATGAAAATGCACTTCAAAATCTGAATTTTTTTCAGGGTCCATATACACAGGAACTGTTCATATAGGATAGGATATCACGTGGCTATTGAGTTAGAAAATTGGAAGTACACATTTTAGGCCTACGATATAATGCAGGAACGAATATTGAAATGTGTTTTAATGTTTATGTGAGAGTAAAAAAATTGCGGCAACCAACCCAGTTTTCCAATACTGGTTATGTACGACCAACATGATAATGAGTACCTGGTACGAACACTGTTTCCTAACATTTCTGATATTCTGTGTGGTCCTATTGCAAGATGGTCTCCTATCACAACTACGGTATTATCCGCCATTATCCGCCAATTGTGCATTCAGGTCACATTCATATTTTGTTCTTGGTGTAGGTATGTCTGGTGTTGACGTAATCTTCATGCGAAAAAGGGGGCTGTAACCTCACCGTAGACAATGGCGAACACTGTAAAAGAGTCATTATCGTTCATCATGTTGCGCAGTGTGGAGTACAAGCTAATGTGTCAGTTTCATTTCTAAAAGAAAAAAAACACAGACAAGGTGAAGTGTGTGTCTATATCCAAGGATTCAAGATTTTGCAGTGGTGTTTGTGTGCGTAAACGTTTTAAGAGAGCACCACGCTCCTGATTTGGATGCGTCTCTAATTCCTATCAAGATGAGAGCTGTCTGAACAAATCTCTCTCATCATTATTTGCTCTGAGATTTACTTGCGCTCGTAAATGGTGTTGATTGAGGGTAATTTGGCTTTTTAATTGCCCAACAGCTGCCGTACTCGCTGCTGATTGCCATTGTAGACTTTCTCAGTAGATCACTCTCAGGCCCCTAAATGCCTCATTAAAACATTATGCAGAATCGCGTGAAACGTGAAGAGATGGAACCCTCATAATGTTTTTCTGATTTGTGTTTTATTATTGAAAAGGTCGTCGTAATTATCATCAATGTCAGCAAATGCAACGCTGTAATGACTCTTTGAAAGTTGAATTAAGGGCTATTTGTCGATACACTACTCGCGTCTCGCTTTCTGTGATAAAAGATCAACTCTCTCAATCTTTCACGCCTGTCAAGAAATTCTGCTGTCTCCTTATTTATTTATAATGATCGATACATACATCCTCAGTGACTTTACTTTCAAGTGTTACGGTTAAGACAACTAATTTTCCACAAATATGTTTTTCTAAAAAAGTCACAAAGCAAATAGGTAAGAGCCTTCCATTGGATAATTACCTCTTGGAGGATTTTAGGCGCGTTCCATTAACCTCGGGAGTTGAAAGTCAAATCTGAAAATGATGTCACAGTCGAGTTATTAGCATTCCAGTTACATGGTCAGAAATCAAGATGGCCACATCCACAAACATTGTTTTTGCGCTCGCCTTATCTGAATATAAACAACTTAACAAAATATTCAGTCCTTCTAGAACCTTCAAACAACAATGGATGAATATTGTATGCAGAGGTGGGTAGTAAAGCGCTACATTTACTCCGTTACATCTACTTGAGTAACTGTTAGGATAAATTGTACTTCTAAGAGTAGATTTAATGCAACATACTTTTACTTGAGTATATTTATAGAGAAGACATGCTACTTTTACTCCGCTCCATTTATCTACATTCAGCTCGCTAACTCACTACTGATTTTTATCGATCTGTTAATGTTTGTTTGGTTTGTCAGACAGACCTTCAAAGTAGGATTTATCACATGCCTGCGTTTCACCAATCAAATGCAGTCACTGGTGACGTTTGACTCTGTTTCACCAATCAAACAGAGCCAGGCGGTCACATAATTAACTGCACACTTAAATTTTTTTATTTTTTATAAACCTTTATTTATAAATTTCAACATTTACAAACAGTTCAAAATAATAATCAAAGTAAGTACAAAAACAGTATAAAAACCGTACAAAACAGCGCCAGGGGGTTGTAAATTCAAAGTAACTGAAATAGAATGCAATATATATACTGTATATATATATATATATATATATATATATATATATATATATATATATATATATATATATATATATATATATATATATAATAAACAAAGTGCAAAGCCATAGGCTCACTCAATCTCAGTAAATAACTTAAATGTGGAACACAGCATCATCGTTTTTACAGCTTTTTGGTTGTTAGAGGTAGAGTGTTTTAATGTAGAGTTCTAAATCTAATTTGGGGCGGTATGGCGTAGTGGGTAGAGCGGCCGTGCCAGAAACCTGAGGGTTGCATGTTCGCTTCCCACCTATGGACATCAAAGTCGCTCCCGTTGTGTCCTTGGGCAGGACACTTCACCCTTTGCCCCCGGTGCCGCTCACACCGGTGAATGAATGATGAATGAATGATTGGTGGTGGTCGGAGGGGCCGTAGGCGCAAGCTGGCAGCCACGCTTCCGTCATTATACCCCAGGGCAGCTGTGGCTACTGATGTAGCTTACCACCACCAGGTGTGAATGAATGATGGGTTCCCACTTCTCTATGAGTTCTTTGAGTATATAACAATAGAAAAGCGCAATATAAATCTAATCCATTATTATTTATATTATTATCTTTTTTAAAGGCACAAAATACAGGTCGGGTATTGAGAAACTTACATTTATGAATATAACACTTAGCCAATAGTATAATGAGGTTGCAAAGGTAAAATTAATTTTAAAATTTTTTTTCAATACAGTGTAAAACCAAATATATATTATTTAATGTATATTATTTTTTTTAGTTGCTTAAGAGATATTCCTGGCTGTGAATTTGTTCATTACTATTTTTATGTTGTTTGTGCATTACTTGTTGCCGTCATCATTAAACGAACAGGTTACTCATCAGTTACTCAGTACTTGAGTAGTTTTTTCACAACATACTTTTACTTTTACTCAAGTAAATATTTGGGTGACTACTCCTTACTTTTACTTGAGTAATACATCTCTAAAGTAACAGTACTCTTACTTGAGTACAATTTCTGGCTACTCTACCCACCTCGGATTGTACGTGGTAATTGGGATTTGTTATATATTGGACAAACCCGTTTCCATTTGAGTTGGGAGATTGTGTTAGAGGTAAATAAAAACAGACTACAATGATTTGCAAATCCTTTTCAACACATATTCAGTTGGATACACTACAAAGACAAGATATTTGATGTTCAAACTCATAAACTTTATTCTTAGAATTTCATGGCTGCAACACGTGCCAAAGTAGTTGGAAAAGGGCATGTTCACCACTGTTACATCACCATTTCTTGTAACAACACTCAATAAACGTTTGGAAACTGAGGAAACTAATTGTTGAAGCTTTGATAGTGGAATTCTTTCCCATTCTTGTTTTATGTAGAGTTTCAGTCGTTCAACAGTCTGGGGTCTCCGGAGTGTTTGATGAGCAATCCTCAATTTTATCAGTATCTATTGCCACCTTTCCAAACTTATTTGTCACGTTTTGCTGGCATCAAATTCTAAAGTTATTATTTTTATTCGCAAAAAAAAAAAAAAAAGTTTATCAGTTTGAACATCAAATATGTTGTCTTTGTAGCATATTCAACTGAATATGGGTTGAAAACAGAGGTGGGTAGAGTGGCCAGAAATTGTACTTAAGTAAGAGTACTTTTACTTTTAGATGTATTACTCAAGTAAAAGTAAGGAGTAGTCACCCAAATATTTACTTGGGTAAAAGTAAAAAGTATGTTGTGAAGAAACTACTCAAGTACTGAGTAACTGATGAGTAACCTGATTACGGCAACAAATAATGCACAAAAACATAAAACAAGCAATGGGCAAATTCAGAGCCAGGACTATCTCTTAAGCAATTAAAACAATAATATATTTTAAAAAGTAGTACATTAAAATAAAAAAAAAATTAAAGCATATTGAGCCACAATAACTTAACAGCACCATAGGCTCAGTAGGCATTCATTAATTGATTGATTTAGACTTTTATTAGTAGATTGCACAGTACAGTACATATTCCATACAATTGACCACTAAATGGTAACACCCCAATGAGTTTTTCAACGTTAATCAATTACTTAATAAATGACCAAGTCGAGGTGATCTACCTCATATATTCACACACACGCACGCACGCACGCACACACACACACACACACACACACACACACACACACACACACACACACACATACATACACACACACACATACATACATACATTTATATATACAGTATATAATTGATATTTATTTGGCCGTTTTTGTTGACATGTTAAAGGTGTTTTAATGAATATACATGCATGTTTAACACATAGATTCCTATCTTTCATGAAGACAAGAATATAAGTTAGTGTAGTACCTGATTCTGATGACTTGCATTGTAGTGATCATAACGTCCACTTTTTCAAATGGAGGAGAAAAAAAGTTCCTCTTTTCTGTCTAATACCACATGAAAGTCGTTGGTTTTTGGCATCTTATTTGTCCAGCTTCCATATTCTTTTTTATACACTTTACAAGAAATACATTGGCGGCAAACTCCGTAGCTTGCTAGCTTGTTTGCTCTGGCTTTCGGAGACTCTTATTTTGTTAGCGCAGGCGCGATGAAGCTGCGCTTTTATTGTGAAGACAGGAATTGTGCGATCAGTTTTTAGGCTTTTGACGGGAAGTACGGTTGAAATAAAAAGTGTCTATTTTCCTCTACACTTTCGATTGATTGATTGATACTTTTATTAGTAGATTGCACAGTTCAGTACATATTCCGTACAATTGACCACTAAATGGTAACACCCCAATAAGTTTTTCGACTTGTTTAAGTCGGGTCATGTGACCGCCTGGCTCTGTTTGATTGGTCCAACGGTACCAGTGACTGCATGTGATTGGTGAAATGCAGGCATGCGTAGATCCTACTTTGAAGGTCTGTGACAAACCAAAACAAACATTAACAGATCGATAAAAAAAAAAGTAGCGAGTAGCGAGCTGAATGTAGATAAATGGAGCGGAGTAAAAGTAGCATTTCTTATCTATAAATATACTCAAGTAAAAGTAAAAGTATGTTGCATAAAAACTACTCGTAGAAGTACAATTTATCCCAAAAGTTACTCAAGTAACTGTAACGGAGTAAATGTAGCGCGTTATTACCCACCTCTGGTTGAAAATGATTAGCAAATCATTGTTTTCCGTTTATATTTACATCCAACACAATTTCCCAACTCATATGAAAATGGGGTTTGTATATATTATATAAAAATATATACAAACCCCATTTCCATATGAGTTGGGAAATTGTGTTGGATGTAAATATTTATATTTACATCCAACACGATTTCCCAACTCATATGAAAATGGGGTTTGTATATATTGTATAAAAATATATACAAACCCCATTTCCATATGAGTTGGGAAATTGTGTTGGATGTAAATATAAACGGAATACAATGATTTGCAAATCATTTTCAACCCATATTCAGTTGAATGCACTACAAAGACAAGATATTTGATGTTCAAACTCATAAACTTTATTATTTTTTGCAAATAACAATTAACTTAGAATTTAATGGCTGCAAAACATGCCAAAGTAGTTGGGAAAGGGCATGTTCACCACTGTGTTACATCACCTTTTCTTTTAACTACACTCAATAAATGTTTGGGAACTGAGTAAACTAATTGCTGAAGCTTTGAAAGTGGAATTCTTTCCCATTCTTGCTTGATGTACAGCTTAAGTTGTTCAACAGTCCGGGGTCTCTGTTGTTGTATTTTAGGCTTCAAAATGTTCAATGGTAGACAGGTCTGGACTTCAGGCAGGCCAGCCTTGTACCCGCACTCTTTTACTATGAAGCCACGCTGTTGTAACACGTGGTGTGGCATTGTCTTGCTGAAAAAAGCAGGGGCGTCCATGATAATGTTCCTTAAATGGCAGTATATGTTGCTCCAAAACCTGTATGTACCTTTCAGCATTAATGGTGCCTTCACAGATGTGTAAGTTACCCATGCCTCGGGCACTAATGCACCCCCATACCATCACAGATGCTAGCTTTTGAACTTTGCGCCTATAACAATCCGGATGTTTTTTTTCCTCTTTGTTCCCGAGGACACAAATGTCCACAGTTTCCAAAAACAATTTGAAATGTGGACTCGTCAGACCACAGAACACTTTTCCACTTTGCATCAGTCCATCTGAGATGATCTCGGGCCCAGAGAAGCAGGCGGCGTTTCTGAATGTTGTTCATAAATGGCTTTCGCTTTGCATAGTCGAGCTTTAACTTGCACTTACAGATGTTGCGACAAACTGTATTTAGTGACAGTGGTTTTCTAAAGTGTTCCTGAGTCCATGTGGTGATATCTTTTAGAGATTGACGTCGTTTGTTTTGATACAGTGCCGTCTGAGGGATCGAAGGTCACGGTCATTCAATGTTGGTTTCCGGCCATGCCGCTTACGTGGAGTGATTTCTCCAGATTCTCTGAACCTTTTGATGATATTATGGACCGTAGATGTTGAAATCCCTAAATTTCTTGCAATTGTACTTTGAGAAACGTTGTTCTTAAACTGTTTTGACTATTTGCTCACGCAGTTCTGGACGAAGGGGTGTACCTCGCCTCATCCTTTCTTGTGAAAGACTGAACATTTTTTGGGAAGTTGTTTTTATACCCAATCATGGCACCTACATGTTCCCAATTAGCCTGCACACCTGTGGGATGTTCCAAATAAGTGTTTGATATTTATTGCCACCTTTCCCAACTTCTTTGTCACATGTTGCTGGCCTCAAATTCTAAAGGTAATGATTATTTGCAACAAAAAAAAAATGTCTATCAGTTTGAACATCAGATATGTTGTCTTTGTTGCACATTCAACTGAATATGGGTTGAAAATTATTTGCAAATCATTGTATTCCGTTTATATTTACATCTAACACAATTTCCCATCTCCTATGGAAACGGGGTTTGTATAATAATATAATATATCGCTATATGTTATGTACTGTATATATAATATATAAATATTACATATATATTTTATTTTATATTGATACTATGGTATATTTTTTGTCTACTTTTTACTTGCATTATCCTTGCCATCCTTACCGTTTCCATCCTTTGTAACTGAGCTACTGTTTAGAACAATTTCCCTTGTCTGAGGTCATGTAATGTATGATTTGTAACCTTTTTCACAAATCAGAGCTGAGTTGATATGAATGATTTTGTAGTTTTTACACAACATAGTTGTATGCATTTCTTGTTCTATCATTTTCATTGTCTACTTAACTTGTCTGGCTACCTCAGTGAAAGCAAATCACGTTAACCTTTGTTTTCTTGTTAATTTGTTATCATAGCCACAGTTACAAGGCTAGATATGCTTATTGAAAGGTGACTGAGGTGTTGTGAAACAAACAAAAGATTTCCCTTTAATTCATTATCCTTATACAATGTGGAACAGTTTTGTTAATAAATGAGTGAAATTGACATTTTGAGGGTGCGTGTATTTATATCACGTTATGCAGTTTACAAGCACAAATACAGTGTGAATCAATCTGTGCTGTTCGATTGATAATTGAGTGCTGTATGTAAGAAGAACAACAAGAAATTAGAAAAACAACACAAATGGAGACACATTTGCAAACACCAATTATGTTGAGTAGTCTACATAAACACTGCTTCATTTTCTATGCCACATTCAGTTAATGATTACTGCTGGTTCAATGTTAGGCTTAGGTTTAGCTGATTTTCCATATTTGTCCTACAGACAGCATTTGGTGACCTCAAACAACAAGGCTATGGATTGATTCACACTGGTTTTCGCCTTTTGAAGAGTACTGAAAAAAATGGAATATTTATCTTCAAAGTCCTTAACGAGTGCTTGAATTTGGCCATGGAAAAGGTGTACGAACCCTGAATATTGTTTACAGTCATCTTTGAAGCCAAATCGGGGGTTGGTGAGAACAATACAACTTTTCTAGATTCTAGAATGCACCATATGTTTCAGCTTCTTTAAAATTTACTCTGACTTGTGCGATGAGTAAATTCTCATTAGTTAAAGATCAGGGTTTCCCCTAGGTCAGTGGTTCTCAAATGGGGGTACACGTACCCCTGGGGTTACTTGAAGGTATGCCAAGGGGTACGTGAGAATTTTTGAAAATATTCTAAAAATAGCAATAATTCAAAAATCGTTTATAAATATATTTATTGAATAATACTTCAACAAAATATGAATGTAAGAAATGCAATATTCAGTGTTGACAGCTAGATTGTTTGCGGACATGTTACATAAATATTGATGTTAAAGATTTCTTCTTTTGTGAAGAAATGTTTAGAATTAAGTTCATAAATCCAGATGGATCTCTATTACAATCCCCAAAGAGGGAACTCTAAGTTGATGATTACTTCTATGTGTAGAAATCTTTATTTATAATTGAATCACTTGTTTATTTTTCAACAAGTTTTTAGTTATTTTTAATATCCATTTTTCCAAATAGTTCAAGAAAGACTACTACAAATGAGCAATATTTTGCACTTTTATACAATTTAAAAAATCAGAAACTGATGACTTTATCTCTTTTTTTCAACCAAAAATCCTTTGCTCTGATTAGGGGGTACTTTAATTAAAACAATTTTCACAGGGGGTATATCACTAAAAAAAGGTTGAGAACCACAGCCCTAGATGACCAATATACATGTGGCGTTGGAGGCATGATTTGATACGTGGTCACCCTGACGTCATTGCATAACTTGCATCATTTGCAATCACATTATTATTTTTTTTAAAGGCTCAAATGTATACAGTACATACATTAAAAAACAAATATGTTATTAATTAGTATTATCATATATTTTAGAATTATATAATTTTACTATATTTTAGTTGTTTCTGCTTATTGCACAATGTACTTCTTTGAACATTTTTCAAATGTGTAGACTTTTAGTAAACTTTTTCTTTTCTTTTAAAAAAAAAAATGACTGGCCACAAATCTAGCATCTTTTTCTGGTGTTACTATAAAATGTACTCGTATTTAGAGACTCTACTTCTGTCTCTTGATGTCCATGATGAAAGACGCCAGCAGCAGTGAGCATGGCGCCACACTTGCTTCGCTTCCTTTTGGAACTTTTCTCCTTGAAAGTCGCTGCTTTTACTCTTAATATTTGCAAATTTTGTAGATCTATTTCCGCGACTATATCTGGGATATATAAAGGTTACATCCACATCGCATACATGCTGACTACGTTCAAGACAATTGCCGGCATATTTGGTGGTTTAAGTATTGTTTTTGCCCGCCAAATTTTGGTGCATCACTTGCCAATAGTGCGCAAATAATAGGCTATATATACTGTATATCAGTTCATATTGTAACAACCTACTGGTGGTAATGTTTTATGTTTGTGTGGTTTTGATTTGATGTTTATTTTTGCCATGATCTAAAACACATGGGTGGACAATGAGGAAGTGCTGTTGTGTGTCCGTTGTGTGTTGCTGTGTTTGCATGGGAGGTAAAACCTGTTGGAAATGGATCGGCTGCTATCATAAGATTTTCAATAAAAGTTAAAAATAGCGAGCATCAGACTTTTTACTTTTTCTGGAAGGCTACAAGGCGTCATATATTTATTTTATTAGTTTTTGCATAAAAACACTTCTTTTTAAGGTGTGGCAGCCATGCGCCACATTCAGTTACATTTAAGGGGAAACCCTGAACATACAATTACAGATCCTTTGGTCTTGGAAAATATTTTTTCAGAAGAGTCAACTTATTGGAATGCATTAAGCATGCGAAAACTTCCAAGGGGATTGTTGAAACTACTAAAATCGAGTTAACGCATTATTAAAAAGTGTAGGGACTGTGGAGCGAATGAGCCTATTTCCTTGTCTGTGATCATGATTGACTATGGCTTGTCGTGTCTTTTTGACAGCACACATTGATTGGACAAATTCTCGGAACAATGAGAGTCCAAAGAATTCGGAATTAGGTATGAGCGATATGGCCTAAAATCAATTTTGCGACGCTATACGATATATTGCAGCCTCTTGTTATATCAAATTATATCACAATTATTTGGTCTATTGTGATATATGTAATATTTCAAAATGGGTAACAAAGCCTCTTAATTTTGCTGCTGACATATGCGTTAACACATTGCGTAATTTCCGGTATATACTGTATTTTTCGGAGTATAAATCGCTCCGGAGTATATGTCGCACCTCCCAAAAATGCATAATAAAGAAGGAAAAAAACATATATATGTCACACTGGAGTATAAGTTGCATTTTTTGGGGAAATTTATTTGATAAAACCGAACACCAAGAATAGACATTTGAAAGGCAATTTAAAATAAATAAAGAGAAATAAACAGGCTGAATAAGTGTACGTTATATGACGCATAAATAACCAACTGAGAAGGTGCCTGGTATGTTAATGTAACATATTATGGTAAGAGTCATTCAAATAACTATAACATATAGAACATGCTATACGTTTACCAAACAATTTTTCACTCCTAACCGCTAAATCCGATGAAATCTTATACGTCTAGTCTCTTACGTGAATTACCTAAATAATATTATTTGTTATTTTACGGTAATGTTTTAATAATATCACACATAAGTCACTCCTGAGTATAAGTCGCACCACTTGCCAAACTATGAAAAAAACTGCAATTTATAGTCCGAAAAATACGGTAAATATTAATCTATGGAATGTAACATGGTCTTATCTACAGTTGTTAAATTTAATAAGCACTCATTTTTTGGACACTTACATTTAGTTTTGGGCGGAACTACAAATTTAGGTACCAATTAGGTAGAGTGGCAATATTGGTCCTACCATTATCCATGCTCAAAATTTTCAAGCGTATTTAATGTTTTCATTTTTGAATAAAACTGTAATCAGACGAAAACACCGGACTGTGATTTAAATCCTTTGGTTTGTGTCCTTAAATCCTCCCCGTGTCGACTTATTTTCTGAGTTTGTAAACTATACCAAAAACAACACATTTTTTTAATCATAAAAAATATCTATCTAACCTTGTATTATCAACTATATACTGATATCATACTTGGTATTGTTAATGCAAATATTTGTAAAAATCTGCCCAACGAGTTTCCAATAATTTCTACAACTCTTATTTTTTTTGTGATAAAGTAAAGTGATTGAAACACATACTTGTTGGTCACAAAAAACATTCATGAAGTTTGGTTCTTTTATGAATTTGTTATGGGTCTACTGAAAATGTCACCACATATGTTGGGTCAAAAGTATACATACAGCAATGTAAATATTTGCTTACATGTCCCTTGGCAAGTTTCACTGCAATACGGCGCTTTTGGTAGCCATCCACAAGCTTCTGGAAAGCCTCTGAATGAATTTTTGACCACTCCTCTTGACAACCTTGATGCAGTACAGCTAAATTTGTTGGTTTTCCGACATGGACTTGTTTCTTCGGTATTGTTTTAAGTCAGGACTGCGTGTATGTCTGTGTACCATAGGTCGTATTTGACTGTCCAGTTTGTTGAGTCAGGACTAGATAGAACAATTTGAAACGCATCAAACAGATGATCTGCAGCGCCTCAATATTTTTCTGGATAAATGTTTTTTGTGTGACTGCATGCCACTGAGGCTTGCTGCAGCTTGTGTGATACAGACATGACCCGCGTGGTAAGCTGCTAATAGGTAGGACATATTTTCAATGGTTTGTTTCTCTGAATTGGTTTTCTGTTTCCTCTACTTAGCACTAACTTTCTTTGTCCTGATGGTTGGAGGGCAGGATTGTGTCGAACTCTGAGGGGCACTCAAAGGCACACGCCAACTGTCTAATACAGGGGTGTCAAACTCATTTTGGCTCATGGGTCACATGGAGGAAAGTCTATTGCCAAGTGGGCCGCACTAGTAAAATCATGGCATGATAACTTCATAATAAAGTTAACTTCAGATTGCTTTCTTTGTTGAAAGAAGGACCAAGCATTTTCAGAAAATTTACCAATAATGATGTTTTGTTTAATACTTGCATGTTGTGGTTATTAGTCTTCCATTTTCATTTGTCATACTTTCTGAATAAATTATGTAATAATGTTCATCATAATAATTGGTGGAACTGAGTCCGGCAGAGTTTTGAAATACTCCTATTGGTGTTAATTTTTAATGTATCAAAAGATGAAATTAATAATAATATCAATATCAAATTACACGATGCGATTAATGTAATTTACTAATTTCCTTAACTGATGTAATAGCATCATGTGGTTTATTCTGTACATATGTAGTATCATCTACAGCAAAACTGGTAAATTTCGACTAATTTAATTAATCACACATTACGTTAGAAGGGTATACACATTATTTCAGCATATTTATTTCACTCTGTGCTTTGGCAGTTTTTTTGCATGATATTAAAAAATACTTTATATAATAAAGGGTTGTTTATACTTTCTGACACGGTATAGGGCTGGGCGATATGACCAAAAACTATCACGATATACGTTTATTTATATTGATCGAAACTGATAATTATTGATATTTTTTATGATAAATGTAAGCCTGCCAAAAAATACAGTAAAACCATTTCCAACTGCAGTGGATAGATTGTCTTTTAGCCATGAAGGATGAGTGTGGCTAAGGTAATAAAACAATTAAAGGAGATTTCAAGGTAGTTGCAGATTTGACACACTAGATGGCTGGAGCGTATAAGCTATTGAACACTACACTGTGGTTAGGGAAGCAGCTAATAAAACCGACACATTGGAAGTTTCAGGATGTTGCCACATTGTCTGCATTAAAGCCAACACAACTCAAGACAAGTTTCTGTTACTGAGTCGATATATCAATATATTACAGTTTCTCTTCTCACTCCATGCTGAGAATCCACAGCGAGACAGAAAGACGGCGCAAATACACTAGTTAGGAGGGTAGCTAATGTGTGTGTACTCTTTTTTTAAGAAGGGCAGTGACTGAGGCTATGTCTACACTAAGCCGAATAACCCCTTAAACAAATAATTATTTAGCCTAAGCCTCGTTTCAGCCACACTAAACTATTGTTTAACATCCCCCTCCTCGCTCAATGTTTTACACGGATAAGTGCGCTGTGTATATCATGAATGTCCGGCTCTTAAATTTGTATGGACTCATTGATCGTTTACACGCTCAGTTCGGAGAAGAGGTAAAGTCAGAAAGACCGCGCCCCACACAAGTAGTGACGTCAGAAAAAACGTGCCAAAGCCAGCTTCGTAATAAAGCGGTTTCCAGGTAACCACTGGAAATATGGAGGCGAGTCATACGGACATGCCCGTGTTTCTCCTTCCGTCTGTACAGACATTTGTGGAAATCACACATGAATACCTTAAGAGAAAGCGATTGCAGCTATTTTGGATACGACACTTCTCAGACGGCAAAATAACTTTTGGCCTTGATTCTATTTATCAAACAACTTTGTCCATTTGTCGAATGAGAGTCAACGAGAATGCGGGCTCCCGTGGATGTGATAAAGAAGCTAGCGTGTGCTTTGTATTACCTGCCCGACGATTGAAGACTATGGAAAAACATCAAATGCATTTGGACTGGCAAAGCAGACAGTATCAGTTATTGTCTGCCATGTATGTCGCGCACTCAACGTCTAGGTCCAAAGTATATAAAGTCACCAAAAACGAATGGACAATGAAGGTGAAGGCAAAAGATTGAGGAGTGTCCTGACCAGATATCTACCGTACATCCCTGGATTGATTGATTTAAAATGTTCTTTGTCACATTGTGTACTTTTATGTGTTTATTAAAGATCTGATTAATTTATGATGTCTCAGGTGTGATTCACTACAATAGGGCCCCTAAGCACACTGGTTTCCAGTTATTGAAATACCACAAAACTGGATATTATTCAGATAAGTTAAATTTAAGAACTTGCACTAGGGCTGGGTTTGTCTGTGCGATACAGAAAATGACGTGATATTCGAGTATACATTCTCACGCAGTTTGCTTTTAGCTGCGGCCATTACACTACAGGCTCTTCCCACTCATTTTGTCTCCTTCTCACAGACAGCAAGCGCACCTTCTTACACACGTCACATACTGTCAGGTCATACATCACGTACGTATACGCCCTCGCGGAACAGAGAGGTAGCAGACTGGGTAACATTAGCTGTGGTGCTAGCGAAGCCGTGCGAGTGCTAATATGAGAGAAAAATGGTGCGAATCTGGTAACAAATGAAGGAAGAATTAATTCCCAAGAAAAACAGCAGGAGGTCCATCGTCTGGCGGTGGTTCGGCTTCAAGCGGGAATATGTCAAATAGACAACTTTAGTTGGTCAAGGTTGGGGCACAAGCGTTGCTACCAAAAGTAGCATTACTGCTAATATGTAGCATAATTTGAAAAGTCACCTGCTAGAGAACGAAGAGTTTTTACTCCACATATCAACATCTCCATTCGGTGTGCCAACACCATTTAAATGCCAAGGCAAACATTTGCTGATCAACACTGTATGAAAAAAACAGTCAAGAACCAAAGGAGATAATGTCCGCAGTAAACTAACACATTGTAAAGGACATACACTTTTTGATTTCCTATAATGCAGCTAATTTTTATTAGACAGTTATTGAAATATCTTGTGTGACATCATGCACAAAAGTGCACTTTATTTGTTTTAAACTATTGCAGTGGCGTTCTGTACAAAAAGTGCACATTTAATTTAGTGTTGTTTTGATATGTCATCTTAGTGACATCATGCACAAAAGTGCACTCATAGCTTGTTTTAAAATGTCTCTGACAATCTTGCAGTTTCAGTTTTGGAAATGACATGAATGTTTGTGCCACTGCTTGATAACTGTTTATTAAATACAGTTTTGGTCAATTGACTTAGTTGTGATTTCCTTCTCTGCATGAAAGTTTAAAATGAGCTTATTTTAATGCAGTATGAACAAGAATGCTTTAATGTAGACACATAGAATCATCATACTGGTGTGATTAAATGCATCAAGTGTTCAAGGCTAAGGCAAAATATCGAGATATATATCGTGTATCGCGATATGGCCTAAAAATATTGAGATATTAAAAAAAGGCCGTATCGCCCAGCCCTAACTTCCACACAAAGCAACACTGGAGGTGACTATGATTAATTTCTGCTTTCTTTCGACCAAAAAATATATATATCGAATATTTTATTTAAAACACATTTTTTTTATTGATATCAATTATATATATTGATATCGTGTCATGGGCCCAGCCCTATCACAGTTTTACTGTATTTATCCGTGTCTATTATAAATACACCTAATGTTGCACGTAATTAAAATCACAGTATTTGGTATGGTTATCTGTGTTCTTCAACACAGTGCTGACCCACCTCTTTTATTACATGTATGTAGACTGTATGCTCTCTTTAAATACATTTTTTATACTGCTGACATTTTCCCGAATATGCTCATCACATGAAAGGTGGAAATATGTCAACTAAATAGCATACCTCGTAAGAATATCTTTTCACGTTCACCCACACGCTCAGTTGAGCTGCCTGATGCTGTTTTCTACACTGTCCTTGAACACAACATTTCCTATACACCAGGGAAATGTGGTAAAAAAAAAAAGTGCACTACGGCGCTCGGCGTCATCTTTTAAGTATGATAAGGAGGCTTGAATTGCTTTCACCATTCTGCCAATATTTGTTTGCGTAAATACTGCAGGGTCATCTGGTCATTTTATTCATGTGCCGCTGTAGCTCAATGTGGCGCAATAGCAAGAGAAAGATAGTGTGGAATGGTGATGGATGAAATACAAGCAGTGCACAAGTCGTCAATCAGAGCTTTACACGAAGCAACAGTGGGAGGAATACAGTCAATTACAGGCTATACCCTGTTTTGTTTTTTTTCCACCATTAGACAGCATAGCTAACCCTAACTGGTACCAGTCACAATTCAACATGCATATCATTAACCTATAAAAAAAAATTGCAATTATTGTCATTGAAGTTGTTGCTGTGCTCATCGATTACTTTTACTGAACCAGAAAATAAATAGTCACATACTTACTGTTTTATTTGGAAATGTGGCATTCAAGCCACATTCCTTGGCTTGAATGCCTCATTCATTTTGGATGCTAAATAACAAATACAACATATCGATATTCGAGTCAGTATTTTTTAAAAACAGGAAATTGGAGAACGAGTTAGAATCTTTTTTTTTAATTTACACAGTTTCAGTACTATTCACATTGACTCAATAATGAATTCATGCATTCACTTAAATTTTACAAGTGGTGATGAAGGTTTATATTACGGACCTTTGATCCCTCAGGTGGTACTGCATCAAAAACCGACATCACCACATGGGCTCAGGAACATTTTGTTCACCACTGTGTTACATCACATTTACTTTTAACAGCACTCAATAAACGTTTGGGAACTGAGGAAACTAATTGTTGAATCTTTGAAAGTGGAATTCGTTCCCATTCTTGTTTTATATAGAGCTTTAGTCGAACAAGAGTCCGGGTTCTCAAGGCACCCACCTGTTCCCAATTAGCCTGCACACCTGTGGGATGTTCCAAATAAGTGTTTGATGAGCATTCCTCAACTTTATCAGTATTTATTGCCATCTTTCCCAACTTCTTTGTCACGTGTTGCTGGCATCAAATTCTAAAGTTAATGATTATTTGCAAATAAAAAAATGTTTATCAGTTTTAACATCAAATATGTTGTCTTTGTAGCATATTCAACTGAATATGGGTTGAAAATGATTTGCAAATCATTGTATTCCGTTTATATTTACATCTAACACAATTTCCCAACTCATATGGAAACGGGGTTTGTATAACAGCGGGGACTTTTGAACGACTGAAGCTCTACATGAAACAAGAATCGGAAAGAATTCCACTTTCAGAGCTTCAACAATTAGTTTCCTCAGTTCCCAAACGTTTATTGAGCGTTGTTAAAAGAAAAGGTGATGTAACACAGTGGTGAACATGCCCTTTCCCAACTACTTTGGCACGTGTTGCAGCCATTAAATTCTAAGTTAATTATTATTTGCAAAAAAAAAAAGTTTGACTTTGAACATCAAATATCTTATCTTTGTAGTGCATTCAATTGAATATTGGTTGAAAAGGATTTGCAAATCATTGTATTCTGTTTATATTTACATCTGACACAATTTCCCATCTTATATGGAAACGGGGTTTGTATGTGGGAGCGTAGGTACCTATGTACATATATATGTATAAACTATAGTGTGTATGTGAATAAATATATGTGTATTTGCGTGTACAATATATTTGACTGCCAGTATGTTCGGGAGCCAGAGTACGGCCCCAGCCACCCAGAGAGCCCAACCCAAATTTATTAATCCTAACTGTGCCATAGGACAGTAGTAGGGCTGAAGTGAATGACTATTTTTGGTAGATTACTAGTCTTTGACTATCTTGCCGATTAGTCGACTAATGCGAACTATGAAACGTACACCTATTCAGTCTTTCCTTTTTAGCCATTGGCTTTTAAATTCAGCTTGACATATTGTACGCTTGTGCTAACTAACAATAAAAACACTACGTATGAGTCTTTCATTCAGAAATATTTATTTATGAAATGTGCCGCTCATTAAGCTGCTACAGAAAGCAGGGACAGGGAAAGTGCTGATAATTGGGCTGGGCGATATATCGATATAAACGATATATCGCAGGTTTGTCTGTGCGATATAGAAAATGACTATATCGTAATATTCGATTATATGTTCTCACACAGTTGCTTTTAGCTGCGGGCATTACATTACTGGCGTTTCTCACTCCTTCTCGTCTGTTCTTCTCACAGAGACGTAAAACAAGCCCGCCTTCTTACATACGTCACATACTGTCACGCGTCTTGCGTCATACGCTCTCGCCGACCAGAGAGGTAGCAGCATGGCTAACGTTAGCTAAGGCAGGTCGAGTGGAGCGGGGCGGAGCTTGTGACAATACAAGAGAGACAAGGTGCGAAACTGATCACAAATGGAGGAAGACCAATAAATGCCCAAAATAAAGAGCAGGGGGTCCATCATCTGGCGGTGGTTTGGCTTCAAGTGGGAAGATATTCAGCAGACAACAGCAATATGCAAAGTGTGCAGTAGAAGTGTTACTACAAAAAGGTAGCAACACTATTAATTTGTTCTTTCATTTAAAAAGTTACCCGGGAGAGAATGAAAAGTATTTATTAAATACAGTTTTGGTCAATTGACTTAGTTGTGATTTCCCTCTCTGCATGAAAGTTTAAAAGTAGCATATATCAATGCAGTATGAAGAAGAATGTTTTAATGTAGACACATAGAATCATCATACTGCTGTGATTATATGCATCAAGTGATCATTCAAGGCCAAGGCAAAATATCGTAATATATATCGTATATTGCAATATGGCATAAAAATATTGCGATATTAATAAAAGCCAATATCGTCCAGCCCTAGCTGATGATTGTCAAAATAGCAGAAATAAAAACGGAACTTCCTCAGAATTAAAAATCCAGTTTGTGATGACGTGTTTAGAAAGCTGCACACAGGTGTTTAGACAAAGCTTTCGCTAGTGGACTAGAATTAAAAGTAAAGCTATTTTTCAATCATCTCCCCATCGTAACAAGTTAACTATCTTACCGAGGAAAGTCAGAGGTCATATCCTCCAGATGTTCGACATGCCTCTGCTTTGAATACTCCCTCATCCCAGACGAACTGCCATGAAAGGCAAGGTCAGCATTGCAAATGGAGCAAGTTATTTGTGTCTTTGACGTGTTTAGGGTGAAATGTTCCAATATTTTTTATGTTTTCACTCTCCCCTTGGAGCCATTTTTCTCTTTCTGTTGCTGTCAGTTAAGGCTGCAACAGATATTCAATTGAATCCATGAATTTGATCACAAAAAAAGCTTTGATTTATATTATGTTGAGTGTTACTTATGAAAATGGATAAAATCCGGACACGCTAGTTTCTGCAATAGAGCGCACATGAAAGCGGTGGCGTGTGGGTGCTGTGACACAGCGATTATTAATGCACACTTTAGAACTGCTATTTATTAGAAAAACAAAGAAATAAGGTTGTGGCAAGCATTATAATTGTGTAGTTCAACTATATTTGAGGCTACAAAATGTGTTTCATTTAAATATTAGATTAATCGAACAAACTAATCGATAGATTAGTCGATTTCTAAAATGATCAATAGCTGTAGCCCTACTGTCATCTCACCAGTCGCACTGACCTGGGCATGTCCGTTTTCACCCAGGAAAACGATTTTGTGTTGGTATGAATTTGTCGGCATCGAATTTCATTATCAATTTTTGTTGACAATGTCGTCTAATCGTTGCGGAATTAGCTGATAGGAGACTCATATTGTCAAATACTTCATCTTCACCTCACCAACACATGGATCCCAAATGTTCTCTATTAAGCGGCATTCTGCAATTTTTTTCGCAATTTTTTTTTATGTCCATATTGAATCGCTAAAACAATGCGTGTTAATCAAGTCAGGTTGCTTTCGGGTTCTAGCCAATGGCTTTGACAGGGGTGGCGGGACCTCCGACGCGAGGATGGGGAAGTAAACTTTATTTTTTTCAAATATTAGCTCATTTGGAATTTGATGCCTGCAATATGCCTCAAAAAAGCTGGCACAAGTGGGAAAAAAGACTGAGAAAGTTGAGGAATGCTCATCAAACACTTATTTAGAACATCCCGCAGGTGAACAGGCTAATTGGGAACAGGTGGGTGCCATGATTGGGTATAAAAGCAGCTTCTATGAAATGCTCAGTCATTCATTAACAAGGATGGGGTGAGGGTCACCACTTTGTGAACAAATGCGTGAGCAAATTGTCAAAGAGTTTAAGAACATTTCTCAACGAGCTATTGCAAGGATTTTAGGGATTTCACCATCTATGGTCTGTAATATCATCAAAACTTTCAGAGAATCTGGAGAAATCACTGCATGTAAGCGGCAAGGCCGAAAACCAACATTGAAACCCATGACATTTGATCCGTCAGGCGGTACTTCATCAAAAATCGACATCAGTGTGTAAAACAGGGGTCTCGCGGGCCGCATGTGGTCCGCGAGACGTTATTTTGCGGCCCTCACTTTAATATGACAATTTAATGTAGGTGCGGCACGCGAGTTTAATATGAACAGAACGTCATACTTGCCAACATTCCCATATTTCCCGGGAGTCCTCTTAATTTCAGGACATCCATTCTCTATAAAGCCCTGCCGATTCAACAATACTAAGGGGGTGCCATAATGGCACTGCTTTTAGCGCCCTCTACATCCTGCACAGACAGCGTGCAAGCCCTTTTATTTGTTGCATCTGGCTGTGCAGTACACATGCGTAATGTTGCAAGACCAAACACAGGTCACACTGAGGGTGGCCGTGAAAAAAACTTTAACACTGTTACAAATATGTGCCAGACTGTGAACCCACACCAAACAAGAATGACAAACACATTTCAGGAGAACATCCACACCGTAATACAACATAAACACAACAGAACAAATACCCAGAATCCCATGCAGCCCTAGCTCTTATGGGCTACAATATACACACCCCCAGTACCACCATACCCCCACACCCGCACCCTCCCATCTTGCGTCGGTTGAGGGGGTGTATATTGTAGCCCGGGAGAGTTAGGGCTGCAAGGTGTTTTGGGTATTTGTTCTCTTGTGTTAAACTGTGTTAGTGTGCTGATGTTCTCCCAACATGTGTTTGTCATTTTTGATTGGTGTCGGTTCACAGTGTGGCTCATATTTGTAACAGCTGTTGAGTTAGTACGTCTTGCTGCCACCAACGTTGTTCTGCACAAATCTCGCACAACATTGTATAGAGCTGTCACTTTGCTTGTGTGATGTAAAAGCGTGCACAATGATGAGTTGTAGAGCAGTAGTCCTCTTATTGATGGTACTTGAAGGTATGCCAAGGGACAAGTGAGATTTATCAAAAATGTTCTAAAAATTAGCAGTCATACATAAATACTTAATAAACTTATTTATTGGATAACACTTCAACACAATATGAATGTAAGTTCATAAACTGTGAAAAGAAATGCACCAATTCAATATTCAGTGTTGACAGCTAGATTTTTTGTGGACATGTTCCATAAATATTGATGTTAAAGATTTCTTTTTTTGTGAAGAAATGTTTAGAATTAAGTTCATGAAGGGAATAAGCGGTAGGAAATGGATGGATGGAATCCGGATAGATCTCTATTACAATCCCCAAAGAGGGCACTTTAAGTTGAATATTACTTCTATGTGTAGAAATCTTTATTTATAATTGAATCACTTGTTTATTTTTCAACAAGTTTTTTAGTTATTTGGATATCTTTTTTTCCAAATATTTCAAGAAAGACCACTACAAATGAGCAATATTTTGCACTGTTATACAATTTAATAAATCAGAAACTGATGACGTAGTGCTGTATTTTACTTCTTTATCTCTTTTTTTCCAACCAAAAATGCTTTGCTCTGATTAGGGGGTACTTAAATTAAAAAAAATGTTCACAGAGGGTACATCACTGAAAAAAGGTTGAGAACCACTGTTGTAGAGGACGTTAAAGGCAGTGCAGTCACAGCAGCCCTTATTAATTTTGGCCGGGTGAAAATTGGGACAAATTCGGGAAAATGGTTGCACCGGTAGATTGTCGGGAGGTGCACTGAAATTCAGGAGTCTCCCGGAAAAATTGTGAGGGTTGGCTTTCCCGCCCTAGCATTGCTAGGTCGGGAAAGCCATTCATAGAAGGTGAATTCATTAAAAAGTGCATGTTAGATTTTTTAAGAAATCTTTTCTTGTGGCCCAGCCTCACCCAGTTTCTGCATCCAGTGGCCCCCAGGTAAATTGAGTTTGAGACCCCTGGTGTAAAAGATACACACATGAGCTCAGGAACACTTCAGAAAACCATTGTCAGTAACTACATCTGTAAGTGCAAGTTAAAACTGTACTATGCAAAGCGAAAGCCATTTATCAACAACACCCAGAAACGCAGCCAACTTTGCTGGGCCCAAGCTCAGTTGTTTTGGAGTGAGAGTGAAAGAAGACAGATGTACATAGAGGTCATTCCCTTTTGTCAAATAAATGGGAATTTTTCTGAGCCTCCAATCTTTGAACATTACAGTATGTTTTGTTTGGTGTTGGTTGCTTCCGTTGACACTAAAGAACACTCAGAAGTTAAACTCTGTGCGACGAAGAAACAAAAATTGCAGCGGCTTTGCTGCGCTTTTGCTGGCAAACGTGTCTTTAACAGGTACTTGTGTGTTTAATTTGTTAATGTAAAATTATTTATTTGACATTTAACAAAGTATTCGTGGAGGTGTACGATTTTGACCTAAAACTAAAATAACAGTCAAACATTCGCACCAAATTCTGGCAGCACGGTTGAAGAGGGGTTAGTGCATATGCCTCACAATACGAAGGTCCTGAGCAGTCCTGGGTTCAATCCCGGGCTTGGGATCTTTCTGTGTGGAGTTTGCATGTTCTCCCCGTGACTGCGTGGGTTCCCTCCGGGCACTCCGGCTTCCTCCCACCTCCAAAGCCATGCACCTGTGGATAGGTTGATTGGCAACATTAAATTGGCCCTAGTGTGTGAATGTGAGTGTGAATGTTGTCTGTCTATCTGTGTTGGCCCTGTGATGAGGTGGCGACTTGTCTATGGTGTACCCCGCCTACCGACCTAATGCAGCTGAGATAGGCTCCAGCGACCCCCGCGATCCCAAAAGGGACAAGCGGTAGAAAATGGATGGCATTGAAGATGTGCCATGAACTGTTGTACCTATACCCTATTTTCCAGTCGAGAAGCCGCTACTTCCAATGTTTTGAGCCCTGCGGTTTAAAAAACATTGCGGCTAATTTATTGATTTTCCTTAGCTATTTTGTTTTGTTTTGTATTGAACAAATAGTTTTCATGTAACACTGACAGAGACACTGACAAGGTGTGGTATTGTATTTTAGTGTTAACTTTCAATGACATTCTTTTTGTATTGTTTCAATACTGTAAATTTACCGAAACATCAACGTGGGATTATTAAGTCGGTCTAGCTGATTTTAGAGCTTTTGTACCGGTGTGTATGTATCTGCTGTTTACAGCCCGGATTAGCTAAAATATGTAAACATATTTTTTTCATCTAAAATTTGACGGGTACTGCTTAAATACTGGTGCGCTCTATAGCCCGGGAAATACAGTAACCATTCCACCCTAGAAGAAAAAAAAACCCCACAAATCACGTAAAGGCCACCATATTATTGTGCCATTTAGTGTATGTAAATTTTTTTCGTAACTGGCTGCTGCCTAATCAAATTAGGAGTAGTTGCAAGGCCCCTAAAGTTGCTGATGCAGCATTACAATATATGTTCAATGCCAACATAAGTTTTTTTTAAAAACGTTAAATTACAGTTGTTTTGATTCATGCACAGGAAAGTAAACACAATTGTAATTACAAAGCAGCAGAAGTTTCTTTTGATTCTTTTGTATAGCATTCCTTTGTGTTTTTTCAAGAGAATTGTGCTCAAGACAAGATCGACGATGATCTCTTTGAAAGGGCTCGCTCGGACTGAATTACCGCTGCCAAACCTTTAATCAAGAGACCGATGTAAAGCCTCCGCGGTATCGTACACAACTCGAGTCCTCGCGCTCTGCTGCTGCTGCTGCTGCTGCTGCTGCTGCTGCTTATGTTTTAATGAATAGCAATTGTTAGACATTTTGCATGTAAAACAACGTAATTATAAACAACCACTAGAAAGCTGTTGCACTTTCAAAAAATGCAAATGACTTTCAATTATAAATCGCAACAAAAGCCAAGCTACGCCTCCGAGCCAGGGGCCTCTAGGTTTTGGATGCTTGCTTCCATTATTAATGGTATTCACAAGCCCAACTTTTTAGGTTGTTGCAGATGAGCGCTTTAATCTATTTTTGCTGTAAATTAATGAATTTTTAAAGAGGACTAGTCCTTCTTGAATAGGGCTTGATGTGGCAATGTGATGACGCAGTGCTATAGCCCCCTTTAGTCTGCTGCACCATTTCATAAACAGCATCCCCATCTCTCTCCTGGGACCTTCTGTTGGGGGAGTTTACAGAAATGCTGCATTCCTATGTTTTATTTATGACAAAATATGGCTTTTTAACTTCTCCGTTTTTGTCAAAAATCTCAAATCGTCCTAGCTTTTTCTCCCCACCCACCCCCCGGCATGCCGCGGTAATCTTCTGGGTCGCCAACCCTTCTTCACCTCGGCAGATGTTTTCAGGTGTTGTACTCTTTGTGAGCTTTTAGTGAGTTTAAATGATTTATTTTAGGGCTTCAACGGTTTATGTTTCTGGTCCCTCTTTCTGTTTTTTTTTTTCAGACTTGAGAAAAATGGGTGGGATTGTTTGTTACCGTCACACGTGAAAGCGTGAAGGTGAGTCGTGTTGTTTTCACCTTCGTTAGCTTGTTGGATTGTTTGTTAATTAGCTGGTAGAATTTATGGAGAGGTGGAACCTGTCAATAGCAGGAAGTTGTTACATTTCGCTGTGAATAAAAATGGGAATAGCAGAATTAATTTTCTCTCGTCGTCGTGTGCTCTCAAGAGACCAGACCCAGAATGCAAATGGTACGGTCCCATTCAACTTCCAGCACACTATCCAGCACACTACATCAACTGTGAGTTTGTGGGGCTGCTCAAAGCGAGGAAGAATTCATGAGCAAAAAGGTGAGGAGAGGTGTGTGTATGTATAAAAACCCAAAACCAGTATAGTTGGAACGTTTGTGTGAAAGGTAAATAAAAACAGAATACAATGATTTGCACATCTTTTTTTAACAATTGAATAGACTGCAAAGACGAGATTGTTAACGTTCGGATTGAAAAACTTTATTTTTTGCAAGTATTCGCTTATTTGGAATTTGATGCCTGCAATGTGTTTGAAAAACGCTGGCACAATTGGCAAAAAAGACTGAGAAAGTTGCGGAATGCTCATCAAACACTTATTTGGAACATCCCACAGGTGAACAGGCTAATTGGGAACAGGTGGGTGCCATGATTGGGTATTAAAGCAGCTTCCATGAAATGCTCAGTCATTCAAAAACAAGGATGACGAGGGTCACCACTTTGTGAACAAACGCGTGAGCAAATTGTCGAACAGTTTAAGAATATTTCACAATGCTTTTTGGAAGGAATTTAGGGATTTCACCATCTACAGTCTGTAATATCATCAAACGGTTCAGAGAATCAGGAGAGATCACAGAATGTAAGTGGCAATGTCCGTGACCTTCGATCCCTCAGGCGGTACTGCATCAAAAAGCGACATCAGTATGTAAAGGATATCACCACATGGGCTCAGGAACACTTAAGAAAACCACTGTCTGTAACTACAGTTTGTTGCTCCATCTGTAAGTGCAAGTTAAAACTCTACTATGTAAAGCGAAAGCCATTTATCAACAACACCCAGAAATGCTGCCCACTTCGCTGGGCCCATGCTCATCTAAGATGGATTGATGCAAAGTGGAAAAGTGTTCTGTGGTCTGACGAGTCCACATTTCAAATTGTTTTTGGAAATTGTGGATGTCGTGTCCTCCGGAACAAAGAGGAAAAGAACAATCTGGTTTGTTCTAGGTGCAAAGTTAAATAATTGGTCTCCTCAGTTCCCAAACGTTTACTGAGTGTTTTTAAAAGAAAAGGACATGTAACACAGGAAGTGTAAACACAGTGGTAAAAATGGCTCTGTGCCAATTTATTACAACGTGTTGTTGCCATTAAATTCTGAGTTAATGATTAATTGCAGAAAAAAAAATAGTTTCTCAGTTCGAACATTAACTATCTTGTCTTTGTAGTCTATTCAATTGACTATACCTGTAAGTTGAAAGGATTTGCAAATCATTGTTTTTATTTAAAATATACACAACGTGCCAACTTCACTGGTTTTAGGTTTGGTAAATATATATGTATTTACCAAATATATATTATATATATACTATATATATATATATAAAGATAGGAATGCACGGTGTCTCCCATAACAATGTGACCTCGGACTATGTTAAGGTAACGTGTGGAGTTCCCCAGGGTTCGGTTCTTGGCCCTGCACTCTTCAGTATATACATGCTGCCGCTAGGTGACATCATACGCAAATACGGTGTTAGCTTTCACTGTTATGCTGATGACACCCAACTCTACATGAACCTAAAGCTGACCAACACGCCGACTGTAGTCAGCTGGAGGCGTGTCTTAATGAAATTAAACAATGGATGTCCGCTAACCTTTTGCAACTCAACGCCAAAAAAACGGAAATGCTGATTATCGGTCCTGCTAGACAACGACCTCTATTCAGTAATACAACTGTAACATTTGACAACCAAACAATTAAACAAGGCAACACTGTAAAAAATCTGGGTATTATCTTCGACCCAACTCTCTCCTTTGAGCCACACATTAAAAGCGTTACCAAAACGGCCTTCTTTCATCTCCGTAATATCGCTAAAATTGGCATCCTTTCTGTCCACTAAAGACGCTGAGATCATTATCCATGCGTTTGTTACGTCTCGCTTCGATTACTGTAACGTATTATTTTCGGGTTTCCCCATGTCTAGCATTAAAAGATTACAGTTGGTACAAAATGCGGCTGCTAGACTTTTGACAAGAACAAGAAAGTTTGATCATATTACGCCTGTACTGGCTCACCTGCACTGGCTTCCTGTGCACTTAAGATGTGACTTTAAGGTTTTACTACTTACTTATAAAATACTACACGGTCTCGCTCCAGCCTATCTTGCCGATTGTATTGTACCATATGTCCCGGCAAGAAATCTGCATTCAAAAGACTCCAGACTCCCAAAGCCCAAAAAAAGTCTGCTGGCTATAGAGCGTTTTCATTTCGGGCTCCAGTACTCTGGAATGCCCTCCCGGTAACAGTTCAAGATGCCACCTCAGTAGAAGCATTTAAGTCTCACCTTAAAACTCATTTGCATACTCTAGCCTTTAAATAAAACCCCTTTTTAGACCAGTTGATCTGCCGTTTCTTTTCTTTTACTCCTATGTCCCACTCTCCCTTGTGGAGAGGGTCCGGTCCGATGACCATGGATGACGTACTGGCTGTCCAGAGTCTGGACCCAGGATGGACCGCTTGCCTGTGTATCGGCTTGGGACATCTCTGCGCTGCTGATCCGCCTCCGCTTGGGATGGTTTCCTGCTGGCTCCGCTTTGGACTGGACTCTCGCGGCTGTGTTGGATCCACTATGGATTGAACTTTCACAGTATCATGTTAGACCCGCTTGACATCCATTGCTTTCGTCCTCTCCAAGGTTCTCATAGTCATCATTGTCACCGACGTCCCACTGGGTGTGAGTTTTCCTGGCCCTTATGTGGGCCTACCGAGGATTTGTGTTGTGGTTTGTGCAGCCCTTTGAGACACTAGTGATTTAGGGCTATATAAGTAAACATTGATTGATACATATGTATGTATATATATATATATATATATATATATATATACGTATATACATATGTATATATATATATACATATTTGTATACACGTATATATGTATATACATATTTATATGGACATGTGTATATATATACGTGTATACATATGTGTATGTATATATATATACATGTGTATATATATACATATGTGTATATATATACATGTATATATACATATGTGTATATATATAGACGTGTATATATACGTATATACATATGTGTATATATATATATGTATATATATACATGTGTATATATATACATATGTATATATACATATGTGTATATATATACATATATATATATATATATATATATACATGTGTATATATATACATATGTATATATACATATGTGTATATATATACATATATATATATACGTATATACATATGTATATGTATATATATTAGGGCTGAGCAACGATTAAAAATGTTAATCAAAGTTAATCGCACTATTTCTCCGATTAATCGCGATTAACTGCACTGTATACGCAAAGCCCAATAATGAATTCAAAAGTAGTGTGTAGTGCACCTTTATTGGAATATTCTCCCACATGAACAAAAGCGCCAAAATATTTGTTGTGCAAACACAATTTAAATCAGTCCCTGTTAAACAGTAGCAGTTAAATAGCATATTTTAAGAAAATCAACTCAAACAAACATTTAAGCTTATTGCCACTGCCAGGGTATTTAAGTTATCCTGTTTGTTATGGAAAATAAATATAATCTACATACAAATCTCTGAGCCACAATCATAACATCTGAACAGGCAATTTCTGAGGTAACAGCAAAAACATTTATTTTATCAGGGATCTTATTTTTAAAAAACCTATATTATAGGTAGTGGGCTGTTTTAGGGAATTTTTGATCAAATTATCCGTAGTAGCAATATTAATAATGTTGTGTTTATTCTGCGTAGTGCACTTAAAATAATTATGACCACATCTAGGAATTGATATTATGGGAATTTTCCGATTGTTTGCTTGGTGCTTTGATAAACTGAACGCATATACATGGTACTATATTGTGATGTTATGAGCCAGGGAAAAAAAGAACTACCCTACCCAGCATGCAACAGGAGTGATGAGCATGCGCGGTAGCCCGTTATAGGTTGTGTCGCCATGACGGCATCTTGTATGTTGTGATATGCACGCTCTGAAAGCAAACATTAAGAACTCAGCCAACACTCCTCGTCTCCATTAGTCATAAATAGACAGACAACACATATACTGCGCTGCTTCACAGGCCGCTGGATGTAGCCGGCAAAGTATTCCCATGCTAGCTAGCCGGTCTAGCAAGCACGCGTCATTCAGTCCAAAACGGCCCGATCTATCCACATTCAGAATCGTCTGGCGGTCGTAAGTGATCCCGGAGTGACCACGCTGTAAGCCAGCCATGAAATTTTCAGAATTGTCCATTATTTTTGCCAAATGTTCCATCTTTACCAAGAGCCCTTCGATGCCGAAGCCCATCCGGGCGACACCATCTTGTTAAGAAAATGAGTTAACAAAATAAAAGCATGTAAACAACATACGCAAATGTGCGATAAAATAATTGTCGGCGTTAATAGATTGATGAGTTAATTTGTAATTAACGCATTAATTGGCCCACCCCTAATATATATACATATGTATAAATATATAAATACATATATATACATATATAAGTATATATATATGTATATGTATATATATATATATGTATATATACTTAAAATAAACGGAATACAATGATTTGCAAATCATTTTCAACCCATATTCAGTGGAATATGCTACAAAGACAACATATTTGATGTTCAAACTGATAAACCTTTTTTTTTGCAAATAATGATTAACTTTAGAATTTGATGCCAGCAACACGTGACGAAGAAGTTGGGAAAGTTGGCAATAAATACTGATAAAGTTGAGGAATGCTCATCAAACACTTATATGGTATATCCCACAGGTGTGCAGGCTAATTGGGAACAGGTGGGTGCCATAATTGGGAATAAAAGCAGCTTCCATGAAATGCTAAGTAATTCACAAACAAGGATGGAGCAAGGGTCACCACTTTGTAAGCAAATTGTCGAACAGTTTTAGAACAACATTTCTCAACGAGCTATTGCAAGGAATTTAGGGATTTTACCATCTACGGTCCGTAAAATCATCAAAAAGTTCAGAAAATCTGGAGAAATCACTGCACGTAAGCGATGATATTACGGACTTTTGATCCCCCAGGCGGTACTGCACCCAAAACCGACATCAGTGTGTAAAGGATATCACCACATGGGCTCAGGAACACTTCATAAAACCTCTGTCAGTAACTATTGTTGGTCGCTGCATCTGTAAGTGCAAATTAAAACTCTACTATGCAAAGCCAAACCCATTTATCAACAATATCCTGAAACGGCGCCGGCTTCGCTTGGCCTGAGCTCACCTAAGATGGACTGATGCAAAGTGGAAAGGTGTTCTGTGGTCTGACGAGTCCACATTTTAAATTATATTTGGAAACAAAGGACGTGTTGTCCTCTAGAACAAAGAGGAAAATAACCATTAGGATTGTTATAGGCGCCAAATTCAAAAGCCAGCATCTGTGATGGTATGGGGGTGTATTAGTGCCCAAGGCATGGGTAACTTACACATCTGTGAAGGCACCATTAATGCTGAAAGGTCCATACAGGTTTTGGAGCAACAAATGTTGTCATCCAAGCAACGTTATCATGGACGCCCCTGCTTATTTCAGCAAAACAATGCCAAGCCACGAGTTACAACAGCGTGGCTTCGTAGTAAAAGAGTGCAGGTACTTCCCTGGCCCGCCTGCAGTCCAGACATGTCTCACATCGAAAATGTGTGTCGCATCATGAAGCGTAAAATACGACAGTGGAGACCCCGGATTGTTGAACGACTGAAGTTCTACATAAAACAAGATTGGGAAAGAATTCCACCTTCAAAGCTTCAACAATTAGTTTCCTCAGTTCCCAAACGTTTATTGAGTGTTGTTAAAAGAAAAGGTGATGTAACACAGTGGTGAACATGTCCTTTCCCAACTACTTTGGCACGTGTTGCAGCCATGAAATTCTAAGTTAATAAATATTAGCCAAAAAAAAAAAGTTTATGAGTTTGATCATCAAATAAACCGTCTTTGTAGTGCATTCAATTGACTATGGGTTGAAAATGATTTGCAAATCATTGTATTCCATTTATATTTACATCTAACACAATTTCCCAACTCATATGGAAACAGGGTTTCTATATTAGGGCTGGCCGATATATCGAGATTCGCGATATATCGCGGGTTTGTGCGATATAGAAAGTGACTATATCATAATATTACAGTATACGTTCTCACGCAGTTGCATTGCCACTCTTTCTTGTATGTATGTATGTATATATATATATATATATATATATATATATATATATATATATATATATATATATATATATATATATATATATATATATATATATATATATATATATATATATATATGTGTGTGTGTGTGTATGTATGTGTGTGTGTGTATATGTATATGTGTGTGTATATATGTATATATATGTCTGTGTATATATGTATATGTATATGTATATGTGTGTGTATATATGTATATATATGTCTGTGTATATATGTATATATATATATATATGTATATATATATGTGTATATATATACACATATGTGTATATATATATACATACGTGTATATATATACATACATATGTATGTACATACGTCTATGTATGTATGTATATATATATATTTTTTTATATATATATATATATATATATATATATATATATATATATATATATATATATATATATATATATATATATATATAATATTGCTTGGATAACAACATTTGTTGCTCCAAAACCTGTATGGACCTTTCAGCATATATACAATAATTAAAACATATACACACATATATACATACATAAACTTAAATATACATATATATATATATATATATATATATATATATATATGTATATATATATATATATATAAGTTTATGTGTGTATATATGTGTGTATATGTTTTAATTATTGTAATAATTAGGTAGTTTCACAGCATCATATTAATTGAGTCACTGTAGTTATTGTATGCAGACTACAATCTTTCAGTTTGGCGGAGGTCTGCCCTCGACAGAGTGCCTTTCAAATTTTACGCGAGTCGCAATTGGCTTGCGTTGGCACGCAGCTCGCCGTCCTTTTGAAACAGCCAATGAAAACGTTGCCAGACGTATAAATGGGGATAAATAATCCGTTCACTCTGCTTATTTTCTTTGCCCCCCTTTGGTGCATTGATGTGTCTGACCGTTTTCTTTCGACACCACGAAACATCACATCAATGCTCTTCTTTGAGAATTTGCTGACAGGAGCGGATGATAATTATTCTACCCTCTGCATCATTTAGAGATGAGTGGGCACCACTGTAAGGGCATCTGATTTGGTTTTATATACAAGCAGAGAACCTTTTCAGGCTTATGTATTTTGGCACTGAGGCAGAAAGTAATTAAGATGTTCAATACTGCTTTTTGGACCTTTTTCCTCCGCTTCTTTTGACACTCGCTCCGACCCCCTCCTCTTCCTTCCCAGACACCCCACTTTGCTCCACGCGCTCTGTGTGGGTATTTTGTCATTACTTCGTTTTTCTCTGAAAATATTTTGATGCCTCCTTCCTATTTGCTGCAGTCCTCTCACCCCGACTCCCTCCCTTCAACCCCATTGAAAGTTGTTTCTATTAAAATGCAGAACTGGAAAGCCTCTCAGTCTGAAACCCTGCGAGCAGCAGGGGACTGTTAGCTGTGAGAGATGCACGCGGCTGAGTGAGTGCATCACAACTACAAAGACTAATGGGTGAATACATTCAATCACTCACACACTCCTCCACTCGTTCTTAAAGTGACAATGTTTCCAGTGAGGAAAGGGTGGAGGCCGTAGAAAGGGTAATAAATATACTTTGGCTTAAAAAGTCCAAATCTACTCACATCTCCAGATCGTTTATGCTTGCCGTTAATCACGAGAGTTAGGAGTTTATGACTCACTAACTGACAAGTTGCTAAAGCAGTGGATCTGCAAAGAGAAACTGCTCTTTTTATGGAATGTTGCCTAGCATTCACAATCCTTTTGTATGACAAGGACGCAAATGTTTTTCTTTTAATAAACTGCGATCAAATGACCGCTTAGAGTGGAGGCAGAGGGGATCAGAGTTTGTGATCACTATTGAAGGCAATAATCGTCAATGGCGAACACCTCAGCCATCAGGCACAGAACAATAACAAGATCTGATAGCTTAGTTACAGCTCATGTTTTTCTATTCTGTGTTATATGTGTTTTATATTGCACGATTGCACCAAGTAAAATTCCTAGTTTGTGAACCCGTTCTCAAACAATGGCAAAAAAACACTATTCTGATTCTGATACATTTTGTAGAAAATCTTCCGATACTGATTGGTGGCCGATTGATCGGCTTATTCCTAGTTTGAAAAAGTCGAAAATAAAAAAAGAATACGATCTAAAGCAGGGGTCTCAAACTCAATTTACCTGGGGGCCACTGGATGCAGAAACTGGGTGAGGCTGGGCCACGAAAATAGATTTCTTAAAAAATCTAACAGTACACTTTTTAATTACCGTATTTTTCGGACCATAAGTCGCAGTCTTCTCCACAGTCCAGCGGAGGGTGAGAACCGTCCAAACCAAAAAAAAAAAAAATGTTTTTATTATTATTTTTTTATAGTTTGGCCAAGTCTCACCCCTGGCCAAACTACAAAAAAAAAAACGGGACTTATAGTCCCAAAAATACTGTATTTCACCTTCTATGAATGGCTTTTCCGCCCTAGTAACATACTTGCCAACCCTTACGATTTTTCCGGGAGACTTCTGAATTCCAGTGCATCTCCCGACAATCTACCGGTACAACCATTCTCCTGAATTTGTCCCAATTTTGACCCGGCCAACATTATTAAGGGCTGCCGTGACTGCACTGCCTTTAACATCCTCTACAACAGTGGTTCTCAACCTTTTTTCGCTGTGAACTGTGAACATTTTTTAAATCAAATAACACAAATCAGAGCAAAGCATTTGTGGTTGAAAAAAAGAGATAAAGAAGTAAAATACAGCACGATGTCATCAGTTTCTGATTTATTAAATTGTATAACAGTGCAAAATATTGCTCATTTGTAGTGGTCTTTCTTGAACTATTTGGAAAAAAAGATATAAAAATAACAAAAAAACTTAGTGAAAAATAAACAAGTGATTCAATTATAAATAAAGATATCTACACATAGAAGAAATCATCAACTTAAAGTGCCCTCTTTCGGGATTGTAATAGAGATCAATCAATCAATCAATCAATGTTTACTTATATAGCCCTAAATCACTAGTGTCTCAAAGGGCTGCACAAACCACCACGACATCCTCGGTAGGCCCACATAAGGGCAAGGAAAACTCACACCCAGTGGGACATCGGTGACAATAATGATCCAGTGGGACGTCTGTGACAATAATGATTATGAGAACCTTAGAGAGGAGGAAAGCAATGGATGTCGAGCGGGTCTAACATGATACTGTGAAAGTTCAATCCACAATGGATCCAACACAGTCGCGAGAGTCCAGTCCAAAGCGGGTCCAACTCAGCAGCGAGAGTCCCGTTCACAGCGGAGCCAGCAGGAAACCATCCCAAGCGGAGGCGGCTCAGCAGCGCAGAGATGTCGAGGCGGCTCAGCAGCGCAGAGATGTCGAGGCGGATCAGCAGCGCAGAGATGTCCCCAGCCGATACACAGGCAAGCAGTACATGGCCACCGGATCGGACCGGACCCCCTCCACAGGGGAGAGTGGGACATAGAAGAAAAAGAAAAGAAACAGCAGATCAACTGGTCTAAAAAGGGAGTCTATTTAAAGGCTACAGTATACAAATGAGTTTTAAGGTGAGACTTAAATGCTTCTACTGAGGTGGCATCTCGAACTGTTACCGGGAGGGCATTCCAGAGTACTGGAGCCCGAACGGAAAACGCTCTATAGCCCGCAGACTTTTTTTGGGCTTTGGGAATCACTAACAAGCCGGAGTCCTTTGAACGCAGATTTCTTGCCGGGACATATGGTACAATACAATCGGCAAGATAGGATGGAGCTAGACCGTGTAGTATTTTATACGTAAGTAGTAAAACTTTAAAGTCACATCTTAAGTGCACAGGAAGCCAGTGCAGGTGAGCCAGTACAGGCGTAATGTGATCAAACTTTCTTGTTCTTGTCAAAAGTCTAGCAGCCGCATTTTGTACCAACTGTAATCTTTTAATGCTAGACATGGGGAGACCCGAAAATAATACGTTACAGTAGTCGAGGCGAGACGTAACATCCGGATTCATTAACTTAATTCTAAACATTTCTTCACAAAAAAAAGAAATCTTTAACATCAATATTTATGGAACATGTCCATAAAAAGTCTAGCTGTCAACATTGAATGTTGGATTGTTGTATTATTTTGTCACAGTTTATGAACTTACATTCATATTTCATTGAAGTATTATTAAATAAATATATTTATAAAGGATTTATGAATTGCTGCTCTTTTTTTTAGAATGTTTTTAATAAATTTCACTTGTCCCTTTGCATATACCTTCAAGTACCTCCAGGGGTTCGCGCACCCCCTAAAAGAGAATTAGTGCTCCACTACATGTCATTGCGCATACTTTTACATCACGCAACCAATGTGAGGGCTACATAACATGTTGTATGAGACTTGTGCAGAACAACGTACGTGGCTGCAAGACGTACTTGGTCAACAGCCATACAGGTCACACTGTATAAACAACTTTAACACTGTTACAAATATGCGCCACACTTTGAACCCACACCAAACAAGAATGACAAACCCTTTTTGGGAGAATTTCCATTCCTTAACACAACTTAAATAAAAGAGAACAAATACCCAAAACACCTTGCAGCCCTGAGTCTCCCGGTCTACAATATACAACACCTCAACCGACGCAAGTAGGAAAGGTGGGGGTGGGGGATTGGTGGTAGCGGGGGTGTGTATATTGTAGCCCGGAAGAGTCAGGGCTGTATGGGATTCTGGGTAATTGTTATGTTGTGTTTATGTTGTGTTACGATGCGGATGTTTTCCCAAAATGTGTTTGTCATTCTTGTTTGGTGTGGGTTCACAGTCAGGCACATATTTGTACCTGTGTTAAAGTTTTTTTTACGGCCACCCTTTGTGTCATGTGAGTAGCTGTTGATCAAATATATTTTGCAATACCACACGTGCGTCTTGCATGACCAGATGCAACATACAACTGGGCTTGCACGCTGCCAGTTCAGGATATAAGGGGCCCTAAAGGCAGTGCCATAATGGCACTCCATGAATATTGTTGATCTGGTAAATATCGACAGGGGCTTCGATAGAATTGGTGCCCTATAATTCAGGGGTCTCCTGGGAAAATTGGGGACGTTTGCAAGTACGACGCTGTCAAGCGCGCTTCACATTAAACCCGCGGGCTGCACCAATATTAAATTGTCATATTGAAGTGCGGGCCACATTATAACGTCTCACGGGCCGCAATTGGCCCGCGGGCCGCATGTTTGGGACCCCTGATCTAAGGTCTTAAAATGTCAACAATTCTATCAAAATTTCATCAAGAGTCATTCATGTTATTCATAACTCCAAAAATGAATTTAAGTACCTGTGCAGAACCTGTCAGAATTTAATCAAACACAACCAACTATCAAGCTCTTCGGATTTTATATATTTTCATTAGTTATGCTAATCATCAATCAATCAATGTTTATTTATATAGCCCTTAATCACAAGTGTCTCAAAGGGCTGCACAAACCACAACAACATCCGCGGTTCAGCGCCCACATAGGGGCAAGGAACAACTCACAACCCAGTGGGACGTCTGAGAATGACTATGAGAAACCTTGGAGAGGTCCATTGCATCCGATCTCCCCCTCTAGGGGAGATCGGATGCAATGGACATCGAGTGGGTCTGACATAATATTGTGAACGATTAATCGAAGCTACAGGATATAAATGAAAGCGTTTTTCTCCTGTGCAACCATTAATTGATTAAACAAAGTGAAGTGAATTATACTGTATATATATATATATATATATATATATATATATATATATATATATATATATATATATATATATATATATATATATATATATATATATATATATATATATATATGGGCTTCACGGTGGGAGAGGGGTTAGTGCGTCTGCCTCACAATACGAAGGTCCTGCAGTCCTGGGTTCAATTCCAGGCTGAGGATCTTTCTGTGTGGAGTTTGCATGTCCTCCCCGTGAATGCGTGGGTTCCCTCCGGGTACTCCGGCTTCTTCCCACTTCCAAAAACATGCACCTGGGAATAGGTTGATTGGCAACACTAAATTGGCCCTAGTGTGTGAATGTGAGTGTGAATGTTGTCTGGCTATCTGTGTTGGCCCTGTGATGAGGTGGCGACTTGTCCGGGTGTACCTGAGATAGGCGCCAGCGCCCTCCGCGACCCCGAAAGGGAATGAGCGGTATATATGGATGGATATATATATATATATATATATATATATATATAGCGTTTTTTCTCTAGTGACTCAAAGTGCTTTTACATAGTGAAACCCAATATCATTTAAACCAGTGTGGGTGGCACTGGGAGCAGGTGGGTAAAGTGTCTTGCCCAAGTGACTAGGATGGCGGACGAGGGGATCGAACCTGCAACCCCCAAGTTGCTGGCGCGGCCACTCTACCAACCGAGCTATACCACCCCAACAAAGTAATTGTTGCAGCCCGAAAAAGAAGACCTCCACGTTGATGTGAATTAATATTCCTTCAGTCAGGTGTTTATTTATTATTTTTTTGAATATTGTCATGATTTCTCATGATGGGTTGTACTCATGTTTCATTATGCTCTGTTTTGCATTATTTCCTGTGTGTGTTACAGCAGAGTCTAGCTCACTGGGGTGATTACAAAAGCGCAGTCTTAAATTGACTGTAATTCATTATGGTCTTTAAAAAGTATTAAATTTGACTTGCTGAAACCTGCAGATTCCCTGTGAAGCTAACTACTGAATCAAACACATGGAATATCACATATTTCATTCTGCCATAATTCATGTGCACTTGAATGCCTCTAAAATGTCCTTTTTTAAAAACATTTTCTAAATATTAATGATATTTTAAAGTATTGCGGAAAATCTTACAGCATTAGTTAAGATGAAATAAAATCTAAAAATGTTGACAAAGGTCCAGAAGAAAAATAAAAAAAGGGTTTACTTGTTTGTTTTTTTCAGAAGCAAACAAGCTAAATATGGAAGACGCTAAGCAGCATGTTGGCCCTCTCTGTGGGAAATTTCAATACAAAAATTGCACGGCGAAACAGTCGATCAACATAAAGTATTAACAACTCTGCAGGAAGGAGTTTTCTTTTCCCCAAAGCAATTCCAGCCTAAAATACTACTTTGCGAAGACAAAAAGAGTAGGGCTGCACCTGTCAATTATCATAGAAATCGTTTGATTAATCGAGTTATGGGATAAAACACAATTTAGAGCAGGGGTAGGGAACCTATGGCTCTCGGGCCAGATGTGGCTCTTTTGATGACTGCATCTGGCTCTCAGATAAATCTTAGCTGACATTGCTTAACACAATAAGTAATGAATAATTCCGCTGGTAATCATAGTGTTTAAAATAAGGTTAAAAATAAAAAACATTCTCGTGCATTTTAATCCATCCATCAGTTTTATACCGCACCTGTTCAAGAAGTCCCATTAATGCTAAAACTTATTTTATTTATTTTTGGATAGCTTCAGAATAACAATTTTATTTATTTAAAAGAATAAGAGAGGTATTATACTCAAAAAATATTTGTCTTACTTAAAAATGCACGCGTTTAGTTGTATTCATTGCTGAAAAATATTATATGGCTCTCCCGAAAATACATTTAAAAATATTTGGCTTTCATGGCTCTCTCAGCCAAAACGGTTCACGACCCCTGATTTAGAGCCTCAATGCGTATATATATTTTTGGGAAAACCATTGAAATAAAAATGTTTCTGGTGCTGTAATGACCTGTCGCGTCGTTTTCTTGTGTGTTTCCTTATTTTTGTTCACTTCCTGTCTGGCTGCGCCTTTCTGGCCTTAGCGCCGTTTCCCTCACCTGTCCCTGATTGGCAACCTAAGCACACCTGTTCACGGTTGCCAATGAGGCTTCCATATAAACCAGGCCTGGGCAATTATTTTTGATTACCTCTCGAAGCCTCTGGAGAAACGTTTATCCTTTTTGCAATTTTAATGATTCATACAGCCGAAAACAAAACAAGGATAGGGCATTTTTTCTTCGAGAAAGGCTAAAATGGCGCCAAGTACCCATTGAGAACCGAGGTTGCTTGACCGCCACGCAAATTTATTGGACGCGACTTGAGCCGGACTAAACGGCCATAAAATCCGAGCATTTAAAAGACCTTCTTTTCTGCACTTTGCCTACTGTCTCTACATCTTGGGGTCACGCCACCAGCAATCAGGAATTCCCTTTAGAACAGTGACCGATTGGTACCAGGCCACACAAGAAATAAAAAAATATTATTATTAAATCAACATAAAAACACAATATATACATTATATATCAATATAGATCAATACAGTCTGCAGAGATACAGTCCGTAAGCACACATGATTGTATTTCTTTATGAGACCCCCCCCCCGGTTTTCAAGCGTTGACCGGTCTGCAGCTACAAAAAGGTTTGGGACCACTGCTTTAGAACACATGTATATACAGTGTGTGATACAATAGGTTGAGTGGAAGCCAATTTGCATTAAAATGTCAACAAGCGGTATAAAATGGATGGATAGATGTCAATTGGAGGGAAAAAGAGCTTTGCCGTAGATAATCATATACTGTGAAAGGTTGTCAACAGCTGCGATGAGGGGGTGACTTGTCTAGGGTGTACTCCGCCTTCCGCTCGATTGTAGCTGAGATAGGCACCAGCGCCCTCCGTGACCCAAAAGGGAATAAGCGGTAGGAAATGGATGGATGGATGGAGTTGTCAACAGACGTATAGATTAGAGTTGCACGGTATACCAGTATTAATATTCTAACGCGATACTAATTAAGCATACTACGTACTATACCGCCTCTAAAAAGTACATTGGTGGATCTACACTTAACATCCATTGTGATGATACCAAGTACAGGAGCGTACCTAGTCGATACTACTATGATTACATCGATACTTTTTAGCATCACAAAATCTTCTTTTGTAATATATAATAAAAAAAATACTATGTTTATAAACTCAGGAAATATGTCCCTGGACACATGAGGACTTTGAATATCACCAATGTATGATCCTGTCACTACTTGGTATCGGATTGATACCCAAATTTGTGGTATCCAAAACTAATGTAAAGTATCAAACAACAGAAGAATAGGTGATTATTACATTTTACCAGAAGTGTAGACGGAACATGTTTAAAGAGAAAGTAAACAGATATTAATAGTAAATGAACAAAGAGATTAATAAATAATTTTCTACCACTTGTCCTTAATAATGTTGACAAAATAATAGAATGGAAAATGACAATATGTTACTGCATACGTCAGCAGCTAAATTAGGAGCCTTTGTTTGCTTACTTACTAATAAAAGACAGGTTGTCTTGTATGTACACTATTTCATTTAAAGGCCTGCTGAAACCCACCACTACCCACCACGCAGTCTGATAGTTTATATATCAATGATGAAATATTAACATTGCAACACATACCAATACGGCCTTTTTAGTTTACTAAATTACAATTTTAAATTTCCCGGGAGTTTCGTCCTGGAAACTTTGTGTAATGATGACGTATACGCAAGACGTCACAGGTTTTTAGGAAGTATGAGCGCTGCACACACACACACAGCTAAATGTCATCTGCTTTAATGGTATAATTACTCAGTATTTTGGAGATCTGTGTTGCTGAATCGTTTGCAATTTGTTTAATTAATATTGGAGAAGTCAATGTAGAAAGACGGAGTTGGGAAGCTTTAGCCTTTAGCCACACAAACACACAGTGATTCCTTGTTTAAAATTCCTATTAATAATCTTATGAGATCAAGAAATATCATAGACATATGGAGAGTAAAACACCCTAATAAAAGGGAGTATTCATTTTACTCTACTGTACACAATTCCTACACGAGAATTGATTACTTTTTAGTGGAAGGCTCTTCCCTCTCCAATGTCAGTAATCCTGAGTACCATAGTAGAATAATCTCAGATCACAGTCCTGTGAGTTTGCAGATTCAAATTGATCTCCTTAAAATCAAACAAAAATGGAGATTTAATCCACAACTATTATTATATGAAGATTTTAAAGAGTATATAAACAAGATTATCCAAGATTTTATTGAGGTGAATGATAACGGAGAGGTCTCAGACTCCACTTTGTGGGAAGCTCTTAAAGCTACTGTGAGAGGATATATAATTTCATTTGAAATCTCAAAACAAAGAGAAACAAGAAAAAGGCAGAGAGAATTAGAAAAAGAAATTAAAGAAATTGAAAAAATTCATATAAATTCTCTTTTGCAGTCTGATTACAATAAGATGCTGAAACTGAAAAATGAATACAACTCTCTTCTTCATGGGGAAGTATCTAAACTCCTGCTGAAAAATAAAAACATTTTGAAATATCCGATAAACCACAAAAACTTCTATCTAGACAGCTCAAAGGAGATCAAGCCAAAGCTGCTATTCACAAAATATGCTCAAACACAGGTGAAACATGTACAGATCTAAAGGATATCAATAATGTCTTCAAAGACTTTTATTCAGAATTATATAAATCTAATTCAGCTATATCGGTTAATGATTTAAATGATTTTTTTACCTCATTAAACTTACCTCAACTGAGTCCAAATAATCAGAATTCTTTAGACAACACTATTTCAAATGAAGAACTGCAAAAAGCACTGAAATCTTTCTCCTTGAATAAAAGTCCTGGTCCAGATGGATTTGGTGCGGAGTTTTATCAAGCTTTCAGTGAAATACTATCCCCTATAATACTTAGAATGTTAAATGATTATTTTGTGAACAACAAACTTCCAAGTTCTTTGTATGAAGCCCATATATGTATAATACCAAAAAAGGGAAAAAATCCACTTGATCCAGCCAATTATAGACCTATCTCCCTGCTCAATTTAGACCATAAGATTCTAACTAAGGTACTCGCAACAAGGTTAAGCAACCACATAACAGAAATTATTCATCCAGATCAGGTCGGTTTCATCCCGGACAGACCTTCTTTTGGCAATGTACGGAAATTACTGAACGTATTGTACTCAGACTGCACAGGAAACAAAAAGGCTGCCGTCCTGACTCTGGATGCTCATAAAGCTTTTGATTCAATTGAGTGGGCTTATCTTTTTCATGTTCTCAAATTATTTGGATTGGGAGAAAATTTTATAAAATGGGTTAAAATAATTTATTCTGCACCAAAATCATATGTCATAACTAATAATGTAATATCGGATAGTTTTGAATTACACCGCGGAGTGAGACAGGGTGACTGCCTTTCGCCCTTACTCTTCAATTTGGCCCTCGAACCACGGGCTATTGGTTTAAGAATGAACTCTAATATTAAAGGATTTTCAGTGGGCTCATCAGAGAGTCTCATCTCCCTTTATGCAGATGATGTACTTGTTACACTCACTGAGCCAGAAGTTGCACTACCACTTCTTTTAGAATATGTAGACTCTTTTGGTAGAATATCTGGTTATAAAATAAACTGGTCCAAAAGTGAGCTTATGTTCCTAGGAGATAACGTTGAGATCAGTCAAAATCCAGTTAAAGTCGCAGAAAATTACATATCCTATCTTGGCTTAAAAATATCTAAAAATTATGAATCATTACTAAAGTTGAACTTTATTGAAGCCTTTGAGAAACTGAAAGTGTGTATTGAGTATTGGAAGACCCTACCTCTCTCTATGTTAGGCAAGGTGAATGCTATTAAAATGATCACTCTGCCAAAATGTATTTATCTTTTTCAAAATTTACCAATTGTAATTCCTGTAGATTTTTTCAAAAAACTTGAATCTTTAGTTCTAGATTTTGTGTGGGGATGTAAAAAACGCAGAATATCCAAAAAGCACTTATTTAGATCTACAGAGGAAGGGGGACTGGGTCTTCCAATGTTCAAAAATTATAATTGGGCATCAAATCTCAACGCATTGACCTATTGGAAGATGGGGTCCCCAAATAATGAATCTCTTAATTCTGCTCCCTTATGGCTGAAATTGGAACTGCAGTCATTAGTGAAACCTTATACATCATTGCTATCGTTACTTTTTATTAAACCAGTCTCTTCAATTAAATCAATAAGTCATAGTGTTGTAGTACGAAATTCTATCAAAATTCTTTCTCAAATTAAAAAACAATTGAATATTTCCAATGTAGCTATGTATTCACCAATATATCACAATCATGCATTTATTCCATCGATAACAGATAAAACATTTTTTGACTGGTACTCAAAGGGAATTAAATGCATAAAAGACATTTATGTCGAGGACAGTCTTGTGTCATTTGAGCAATTGCGAATCAAATTCAATTTGTCCCAATTCAGTTGGTTTTGCTATTTGCAGGTAAAAACATTTATTAAAGAAAACATTTCAAAGTCTCAGCTGGTAAATGAAAAACATCCTCTTTTAGAACTATTAAATTTACCACCCACAAGTAAAAAGTTTATCGCTAAATTTGTCAGCTGCTTCATTATGTCCATGACATCAGCAGACAGTGTTAAAAGAGCAAGGGAACAGGAACTAAGAACAACAATACCTAATAAGCAATGGGAACAGACACTCTCTCAAATTCACAAGTGCTCAATTAACAGCAGACATAGGCTCATACAGTTTAAAGTGATTCATCATTTTTACTATTCTAAAGTTTTATTACACAAATTTTATCCGGATACATCTCCACTTTGTGATAAATGTAAATCTGCTGAAGGATCATTGTCTCACTCGTTTTGGGGATGTCCAATTATTCAATCATTTTGGTCCAGCATTTTCTTTTTTTACTCGGGGGTATATCAGAGAAAAATTGTCCCTGATAGGGATATGATCTTATTTGGGTGGTCTTCAGAAACACAAAAGCTTCCAAAACATATTAGAACTGTGTTGCTGCTTGGGACGGTTTTGGCCAAAAGACTCATTCTCAGAGACTGGAATAGTCTATCTGCACCCAACTTCAGGAACTGGTTAAATGAACTTGTGAATGTAATGACTCTTGAAAAAATAAGATTTATAAACTCTACAAATATGAATAAATGGGAATTAACCTGGAAACCTTTACTGACATATATTGAAGCATAACTTATAGACATTTAAAGGAAAACTAAACTGCCATTTTTTTGTAGTTGTATTCCTTTTTTATTTTTAATTTTTATTGTTATTATCTTTTGTACTGATTCAACACTACATTTGTTTTTCTTGTGTCACTTCTGATATGGTTTTGTCATGGTTTACTTGCTTTTTTGTTCTGTTTTTTTTTTTGTGATTATTGTTTTGTATTGATCAAGCCCTGTAACTTTTCCTTTTTTTTCCCTCTAAGTGTGTACGGTGGACAGGCCCTCGGGAGGTGATCTTGTGAACACTTCCTGAGGATCCTTGATGCCAAAGGTATGTTCATCCATTTTGCTGTGATCTCGATAGCCTGCTGATCGTGAGCCGCAGCGGGATGGATGGATATATATGTATATATATATATATATGTATGGATATATATATGTGTGTGTGTATGTATATATATATACAATATATGGGTATATTTTCTAATAATGTCTGTACTGTAAACCTTGAGTTGTTAAAGTTCATGTGCACCTCTCTCCTCAAGTGTGTATGTGTGTGTGTATGAGTGGATGTGACTGTTTGTCATTTTAACTGTAAAATCTAATAAAATATATTTGCACAAAATTCCTGGAGGTAAAACTTAACTATGGATCAGAGCGGTCAAGCGGACATGAATCAATACGGAATGCAACCAGCAGGTTTCGGTGAGAAAATTGTGGTTAAAAAGTCGCTTCTTGCCGGAGAAAAGCTGAGCTTGTGTCGTCCATAGCTGCCGTCGACTCCCCTGAGACACTGGCCTCAAGACACCCGTAGACACACACTTCTCCGACTATCAGGTACTATTAAACTCACTAAAACACTAGCAACACAATAGAAAGATAAGGGATTTCCCAGAATTATCCTAGTAAATATGTCTAAAAACATCAGAATCTGTCCCAATCACGTTTTTTTTTAACTTTTTTTTTTTTCTAGTCCGTCGATATCAATATCCTCAAACACAAATCTTTCATTCTCGCTCAAATTAATGGGGAAATTGTCGTTTTCTCGGTGTGAATAGCACTTTTTGTTGGAGGCTCCCATCATAAACAATGTGAATATGTGAGGAGCCATCAAACATGTGACGTCATCGTCTGCGACTTCCGGTTGAGGCAGGGCTTTTGTCTTAGCACCGAAAGTTGCGAACTTTATCGTGGATGTTCTCTACTAAATCCTTTCAGCAAAAATATGGCAATATAGCGAAATGATCAAGTATGACACATAGAATGGACCTGCTATCCCTGTTTAAAGAAGAAAATCTAATTTCAGTAGGCGTTTGAGGACATACTTGCAATAAGAAACATATGTTTAATGTATCGTTATTATTGTTTGTTAAATTAAAGCCAATAATGCAATTTTTTGTGGTCCCCTTTATTTAGAAAAAGTATCAAAGTATCAAAATACATTTTGGAACTGGGGTGCCCAAAATACAGATGACCTTAACGTCAACTGTGCACCGATAGACCCCGTATCCATCCACCTCTCAAAGACACGCCAAAAATACGGAAATAACAGTTTTTTTGGCCAAAGACATATGTCATGCAAAGGTGGGTGGAGTAGCCAGAAATTGTACTCAAGTAAGAGTACTGTTACTTTAGAGATGTATAACTCAAGTAAAAGTAAGGAGTAGTCACCCAAATATTTACTTGAGTAAAAGTAAAAAGTATGTTGTGAAAAAACTACTCAAGTACTGAGTAACTGATGAGTAACCTGTTCGTTTAATGATGACGGCAACAAGTAGTGCACAAAAAAATAAAAATAGCAATGAACAAATTGAGAGCCGGGAATATCTCTTAAGCAACTAAAACAACAATATATTTAAATAATATATATTTGGTTTTACACTGTATTGAAAAAAAATTTGAAAAATAAATTTTACCTTTGCAACCTCATTATACTATTGGCTAAGTTCTTTGTGCCTTTAAAAAAGATTTAGAACTTTACATTAAAACACTCTACCTCTAACAACCAAAAAGCTGTGAAAACGATGTTGCTGTGTTCCAAATTTAAGTTAGATACTGAGATTGAGTGAGCCTATGTCTTTGCACTTTGTTTATTTTATATATATATATATATTTTGCATTCTATTTTAGTTACTTTGAATTTACAACTCCCTGGCACTGTTGTGTACGGTTTTTATACTGTTTTGTACTGTTTTTGTACTTACTTTGATGATTATTTTCAAATGTTTATAAATGCCCATTCATACATTTCCTACCGCTTATTCCCTTTGGGGTCGCGGGGAGCGTTGGTGCCTATCTCAGCTACAATCGGGCGGAAGGCGGTGCACACCCTGGACAAGTCGCTACCTCACCACAGGGCCAACACAGATAGACAGAAAACATTCACACTCAAATTCTGTTGAAATTTATAAATAAAGGTTTCTAAAAAAAAGAAAAAAAAGTGTGCAGTTAATCATGTGACTGCCTGGCTCTGTTTGATTGGTGAAACAGAGTCAAACGTCACCAGTGACTGCATTTGATTGGTGAAACGCAGGCATGTGATGGATCCTACTTTGAATGTCTGTCGGACAAACCAAACAAAGAAAGCGTGCATTAACAGATCGATAAAAATCAGTAGCGAGTAGCGAGCTGAATGTAGATAAATGGAGCGGAGTAAAAGTAGCGTTCTTCTCTATAAATATACGCAAGTAAAAGTATGTTGCATTAAAACTACTCTTAGAAGTACAATTTATCCCAAAAGTTACTCAAGTAAATGTAACGGAGTAAATGTAGCGCGTTAGTACCCACCTCTGATGTCATATAAATCCTGTGAGCGATACATGAATGGCTTCCTTTGTATGTGTCTTACATGCATAATCTTATTTTTTCACGTTTGCACACTTCATGATTGCACTTTGCAATGACGTATTTTAGTAAGCCCTTTGTTTTTTGTACATTTTATTCAATTAATAGTTAATTGTTTGTATAGTTTCATTTTAAAATGAGAGCCAAGTTTGCATACTGAGTGACACAAGATGTTAGTGCATATGTCAGTAGCTAAATTAGGAGCCTTTGTTTGTTTACTTACTAATAAAAGACACGTTGTGTTGTGTTGGATCCACTTTGGACTGGACTCTCACGGTTTTGCTGGATCCACTATGGATTGAACTTTCACAGTATCATGTTAGACCCGCTCGGCATCCATTGCTTTCGGTTCCCCTAGAGATGGGGGTCCTCTCCAAGGTTTCTTATAGTCATCATTGTCACCCACGTCCCACTGGGTGTGAGTTTTCCTTGCCCTTATGTGGGCTTTACCGAGGATGTCGTAGTGGTTTATGTTGTGGATTGTGAAGCCCTTTGAGACACTAGTGATTTAGGGCTATATAAATAATCATTGATTGATTGATTGAAGTTGTCTTGTATGTTCACAATTTTATTTAAGGACACACTTGCAATAGGAAACATATGTTTAATGTACCCTCAGATTTTTTGTTAAAGTAAAGACAATAATGCAATTTTTTGTGATACCCTTTATTTAGAAAAGTACCGAAATACATTTTGGTTTTGGTACCGGGACAACACTAGTATAGATATTTGGCTTGTCTGCTCCTATAATATGTAACTCTTTCTTTACATACAGTGAAACAAACAATGTTGTATTTCTGCAGTCAGAGCAAAGATGCACTTTAAGCTGATGTCTATGCATGATCATTTTTGTCTCCGGAGCCTCAGCAGGTATTAGAGAGAAAAAGGCACCGTGATGAGGTCAGCCTCGTCATTGTGGGACAAGTTGACTACATAATTGGCTACGTCTCCCCATCCAGAGGGGCTCCTCTCTATTTAAGTCAAGTCATGCCCTTTCTCTTCTTCTTCCTCCGCTCCCTGCTTTTATTACTCATCATCCCGTCAGCCTGACTGTGCGGTGATGTGCCGTGCCGCATGCATCCGGTCCGTGCGCCAACAACCTTCCCAATTTTTAATTTGTAATTATGTTTATAGATTAAATGCAATCTGTTGTTGTGTTCTCTATTTTGAGTGTGCATAAATGAAGGTGTGTGTTGCTGAGCCGGACTGGACCTGGTTTTTAAGAACTCTTTAAACAATCTAATTTAATTGACAACCTGGTCTGGTGAAGATAATGTCCTTTATTTAAAAAAAAACAAAAAACTTTTTCTTGAAAAAAAATAAAATAAAAACAGTTACATAGTAATGTGTAATTAATGAAAAGGAGTAAAATTAACTGTTAAAGGGTAGCACTGTTAGTGGACAGGCCTCAAATTTTAACTTTTTAAGATCAAGGCAAGTTTTGCCTTAAAGGAGGGCTCATATTTTAGGCAACCTTTTAGGGAAAACTTTTTCTTTCGAGGCAGGAGATATGTGTGTATGTGTGTATGTATGTAAATGTGTATACTGTATTTCCTTGAATTGCCGCCGGGGCACTTATTAATTTAAAACCTTTTCTCCCCCCTGCGCTTACCAAAGGCATGCGGTAAAAGTAAGCTTGCGCTAATTATTTTAAAAGCTCTTCTCACTCCGGCACTTACCAAAGGCATGCAGTAAAAATGTGAGTGCGATGTAAGGATACCATCATGAAAAGCACATTTAATAATAAAAAAAAGTGTTATTAGGGTCTTACCTTTACTTATAAATGAAGTCCATGCCAGCTTCTTCTGATCAGAAGCATCGATAACTTGTTTATAGAAGTCTTCCTTATCTTTCTTCAGTTTTAAAAGTCTCTCTGTCTCGATTGAGATCTTCCTTTATTACCTCCTGCTTCGATTGAAATCCAGTTTAGAAAACTACTATCAGACCGCTGCTGCTATCAGTTAGCTCGGCTCCTCAAGTGCGGGCGACGACAGAATTACACTCGGACAACTCCCCCTCCCGTTCTGCTCTGTGGGTGATCTCTTTATCCCACTGCTGCCACCAGGAAGTGTTATTGTATAAATAATACACTGGGTATTTAGGACTGGAACATGCTTTATTTCAGCCCGGTTGTTTACATAGCCAGCATAGGAGTGTTACATCCTAAAAGGTCCGTCGTGCAACCCCCGCGTCATATCCGTCCCAACACATATCACGTCACTCATTGTCACTTCTTCTGCAGCCAGATGAAGGATCCATACTGTACCCACATTCAAACCCCGGTGTTATTGCTGTTGGGTATATGGAAAGAGTCCTAAGGGACTATGCATGGCAGGGACGTCCATCTCCCTGAGTCAAGCGTGGGCCTCACCGCATACCTTAACATGGGTCTCAGGGTGCTGCTATTCCATCGCCCCGAGACCCATGTTACTTCCCCCTGTCTACGCGCCCTGCTTTCCCCAAGCCTTGTTGTTTCTTCTGAGCCACAACCTGAAGCTCCCTTGTTCTGCCTCCTCTTCCAGGGCTTTGAGGGCCTTCTTTAGATTGGAGCCTTTGATCCCGAGGGACTTTAGGAGCTGGTGGGCGGACGCTCCAGTGTAGCCTCTACAGCCAACTTCTACTGGATTGGTGAAGAGCCTCCATCCTGCTTGTGCGCACTCGCTTGCCAACCCTGAATACTTGTCCCTCTTTCTTTCAAAGGCAGCCTCCATTCCCTCTTCCCATGATACTGTTAGTTCTACCATGATGATAGTTTTAGAAGAGGTGGACAATAGGACAATGTCTGGGCGTAACAAGGTTGTTGTAATCTCTTGAGGGAACTTCAACTGACGATCTAGATATGCCCTCATGTTCTACTCGCTGACAGGAGGGACTGGATGCTCTTGCTGCTGCTGTGAGGCTGGCCACCTTGCTTGACAAACTTAATCGACCACTGAGCTGTTCCTGGACTGGCCCCATTTGCTTCCACTCTGCGTGCCTCCAGGATTTCAGCTAGCTTCCGCAGGACGCGGCCGTGCTGCCATCCATACCGGCCCTGTGACAAAGCCACCTTGCAGCCAGAAAGAATGTGATGCAAGCTTGGGTTCTGGGAGTCACAGAGCTGGCAGGTCACCTCTGCCCCGTACCACACATGCAAGTTCCCAGGACTGGGGAGGGTATTGTATGTGGCCTCGCCTGGGGCATATTCCACATGTCTGCCCACGTAACAACTCTGTTGACAATGGCCTCCCAATTGGTCCATCACCCTTGCTGCTGTTGGCTCACAGCCTTGATCATATAGCTCTCCTATTCCATCTTAACCACTTCTGAGATCACCAGATCTTTTCTTTCCTTCCTTGAGGCTTTGGACCACTTCTTGGATGCTGTTCCCCATCCGAAGCCGGCTCTGCCAGGCTGTAACTGTCTTACCATCTCCTGGTGCTTCAGTCGGACGATGGCCGGGTCTACTGTCTGCATAGCATTCCACTTACGCCCTGTACAGACTTGGGTCTTGGTGTTACGGACAGATGGATCAGGTGAGTCTCTGAACTCGAACACAAGCCTCACCTTCTCCTGTTTGTAGCCCAAGCTGACGGATTTCAGTGGCAGCTTCAGAATGGTTCTTCCAAACAGTGCCGTGTTGGAAAGACATCTGGGAAGGCCCAGCCATTTGTGGATGTAGTTATTGGCTTTTGAGTCCATCTTGAGGACTGTTGTGGAGGTGATGTCGCCAACTTCAAGGGCCACATCAGGCAATGGTATTAAGGTGAACTGGTAACACCAGACCTTGAGTTTCCCTCGAAGATAGCTTTGATCAATTTTGTTCAGGCCATCCTTCAGCTGAGAAGTGACGGAGACAGCCATGTGCTTATCAGACATGTCAGCAGTGAAAAGCCTTCCCAGGCTGCGCACAGGTTGGTCGACCACGCGTGGGATTAATTCACCGTCCACTGAAAATGAGATGTTGTCATTCCTAGCTCCTTTCCGGATGGAGAGGCTGCGGGACTTGGCAGGTTTTATTTTCATCCGTGCCCATACTAGGAGCTCCCCGAGTCTTTTCAGGAATCTGGAGCTGGAGGTACATGCAGCCGTCTGGAGGAGGGTGGTAACATCATCCATGTAGCTACGCAGCGCCGGGAGTAGCTGGCCTGACTCATATCTTAATCCTAGGACCATCCGTCTTCCACCAAAAAGGATGATCTCAAAGACTGTTGTGAACAGTCTTGGAGAGCTAGAGCAACCCATTGCTATTCCCTTCTCTAACTGGTGCCAACCAGTTGAGATCTCCTGAGTCGTGTTGCAGACTTTGAAGTTGTTAAAGTAGTTTACTACTAGACTTTGGATGCATGATGGAATGTGGAAGAAGTTGAGTGCAAAGCTGATGAATTGATGTGGAACCGATCCATAGGCATTTGCCAGATCCAACCAAACCACATGCAGGTCCGTTTTGATGCGCTTGGCTGACTGGATTTGCTCCCAGATCATGGCCGAGTCCTCCACGCAGCCAGGGAAGCCTGGAACGCCTGGAACGCCTGCCTTCTGACAACTAGTGTTGATGTAATTGTTTGCCAGAAGGTAGTTGGTCATCCGCTCCGCCACCACGGTGAAGAAAAGCTTCCCTTCCACATTCAGTAGGGCAATGCCTCTAAACTAGTCGATGTTACAGGAGTTGCTCCCCTTTGGGATAAAGGTTGTTATTGCTCTGCTCCGCCAAAACTGCGAAGAAGGCTCACGTGGGCGAGGTACGTGCCGTGGTGATCCGAGGGGGAGGTCCTTATGGCTATCACTGAGCTTGTCTGTGATGTGTTCCTCCAACTCCTGCTCACTGGTCTGGAGTGTCCCGTTCTTCTATATATGTGTATGGATATGGATATGTATGTGTGTGTGTGTGTGTGTGTGTGTGTGTGTGTGTGTGTGTGTGTGTGTGTGTGTGTTCCCCCGCTTCCGCCATCCTAGTCACTGCCGTTGAGCAAGACACTTTACCCACCTACTCCCAGTGCCACCCACACTGGTTTAAATGTAACTTAGATATTGGGTTTCACTATGTAAAGCGCTTTGAGTCACTAGAGAAAAGCGCTATATAAATATAATTCAATATGTATGTATATATATATGTGTGTGTTCATGAATGAAATGTTTAAATCATGATTAATGATTAAGTAAAGCAGTGTTGGGGTGTAAACATAATACCATCATGTCATTTGTAATGTCTAATAAAAAGACTATAGATAAACGTTATCCACATATTTACAAAAAATATATTATTTTTTTAAATTTTTTAATAACATCTTGTCAGCTTTTTGTCATTACATGACATTATGAGTTTGAGCAGAAATATGGCGTACAGGAATTAACTATACACAAAAAAAAAATAACAAAATTATGTCACTTGGATGATTTTTGAAGTGACATGAAAAAAACAATTCATGTAAACAAAACTTGGTGTTTCCTTTTTGATATCAAAATAAAACACAAAGCAGGTTGGCTAATAAATATAAAGTCTAATGAACAAGCGTTCTTTTCCAACGCCTCCCTAGTGTTTCAGTACAACAGTTTGGCCAACAAAAAACAAAAACACCGGAGGGATACCTCTCACATCGAATAAAATATCTTCACCGCCTGCGTTGAATTCGATGAGATGACAAAACATTATAGTTAGCATTGATGTTATTCGAAGACTGATAAAGTTTTCAGTGAAATAAAGGAGTGAACATTCCAGTAAGCAAAGTAAAGACTTTATAAACAAGTTGTGACAACGTTAACGACACATCGGCTGCTGCAAAACATCAAACAGTTTTCTCTCTCGCTGTATACTTTTTGTGTGGGGACAAGTGCGTCCGTCTCCAAAATTGTCCACACCTGTGTCCATCTAAACACAGCAGTGTGCTCTTAAACGCACAGCAGGAAGCAAGGGAAAATGACATTCAACCGAGCTCTTGGCTCCGTTTAATCCGAGGGGAAATCTCCGCAGCAAAGTCGGTGTCGTTGGCCCGCCATAATTATCGAACCAAACGACGCTAGTGCGCATGCGCCTGACTTCGTGTTTCCAAAAGTGCATCAACAAATGACGATTTTTCGGTCATTAAGAAATTAATCGGCATTATCGCAAATTATCATTATACTGCTTAGTGTTACATTCCTTGTCCATTAACAAGTAAAAAGTCAAGGGCGGTTATGGCATGTTCTTGCCGCAAATATTGGTCAGTTTTTTTGGGGGCATTACAGCAAATGCCGTGGTAAAATTCGATCGCTGAGTGGACCAGCAGCACACACAATCCTGTGTGCTGCACGGACTGTATACCTTGCAGACTGCATTGATATGTATTGTCGGAACCAGAAATATTAATACTAATCAATCAATCAATAAATGTTTATTTATATAGCCCTAAATCACATAAGGCAAGGAAAAACTCAAACCCAGTGGGATGTCAATGTGAATGACTATTAAAAACCTTCAATAGGATCGCAGATATGGGTGACACCCCCCCAGGGGGGACCGGATGCAATGGACATCGAGTGGGTCTAGCATAATATTGTGAAAGTCCATTCCATAGTGGATCTAACATAATAGTGAGAGTCCAGTCCATAGTGGGGCCAGCAAGAGACCATCCCGAGCGGAGACGGGTCAGCAGCGCAGAGATGTCCCCAGCCGATGCACAGGCGAGCGGTCCAACCCGGGTTCTGACTCTGGACAGCCAGCACTTCATCAATGGCCACCGGAGCTGTGCCCGCCCCTTCCACAAGGGAGAGGGGGGCAGAGTAGAAAATAAAATAAACGGCAGATCAACTGGTCTAAAAAGAGGGTCTATTTAAAGGCTAGAGTAGGGGGAACCCGGCTTCCTCCCACTTCCAAAGACATGCACCTGGAGATAGGTTGATTTGCAACACTAAATTGGCCCTAGTGTGTAAATGTGAGTGTGAATGTTGTCTGTCTATCTGTGTTGGCCCTGTATTGAGGTGGCGACTTGTCCATGGTGTACCCTAACCTTCCGCCCGATTGTAGCTGAGATAGGCCCCAGCGCCCCCCGCGACCCTAAAGGGAATAAGTGGTAGAAAATGGATGGATGGATGGATGGAGTATACAAATGAGTTTTAAGATGGGACTTAAATGAGTCAACTGAGGTAGCATGTTCAACTGTTACCGGGAAGGCATTCCAGAGTACTTGAGCCCGAATAGAAAACGCTCTATAGCCCGCAGACTATTTTTGGTCTCTGGGAATCACTAATAAGCTGGAGTTCTTTGAATGCAAATTTCTTTAAACGCAGATTTCTTGCAGGGACATATGGTACAATACAATCGGCAAATAGGATGGAGCTAGACCATGTAGTATTTTATACGTGAGTAGTAGTAGTACAGGTGAGCCAGTATAGGCGTAATATAATCAAACTTTTTTGTTATTGTCAAAGGTCTAGCAGCCGTATTTTGTACCAACTGTAATCTTTTAATGCTAGACATAGGGAGACCCGAAAATAATATGTTACAGTAATCGAGACGAGACGTACGGAATGCATGGATAATGATTTCAGCGTCGCTAGTGGACAAAATGGAGCCAATTTTAGTGATACTACTGATATAAAAGAAGGCCGTTCTAGTAACATTCTGGATGTGTGACTCAAAGGAGAGAGTTGGGTCAAAGATAATACCCAGATTCTTTACCGAGTCGCCTTGTTTAATTGTTTGGTTGTCAAATGTTAAAGTTGTATTATTAAATAGGTGTCTGTGTCTAGTAGGACTGATAATCAGCATTTCCGTTTTTTGGCGTTGAGTTGCAAAAAGTGAGCGGACATCCATTGTTTAATTTCATTAAGACACAGCTGACTGCAGAAAGAAACAACCTTTTTGTGAGAATGAGTGTGAATGAGGGCGGGTGGGAGGGTTTTTTTAGTTGGTGCACTAACTGTAAGTGTATCTTGTGTTTTTTGGGTTGATTTTATGATTTGAAAAAAAAACAAAAAACATTCCCAATAAAAACCGCGGTGGGACAGCGGGTCGTAGCGAGAATTGCAGCTTGAGCATCCTTTTAATGAGAGAAAAAATGAGTACTGGTACACTTGTTACTCGCCACCACAGCTCCACCTACACATCGCCAATGGTGCTGGCATCGCTGCCTTTCCTCCAGCGAGAAAAAGGTTCACCAATTAAAACGAGTTCCTGGTATGATGTCTATCTGGACCTTGAGGCTAAACCAGGGGGGGTGTTGTCATCGAGGATGCTTCCTCTTTCCTTGCAGTCTTCCTTGCTTATTTTTGATCTCGCTGATGAGTGAGCTGCCAAATATTTTTTTTTAAATCTCGCAATTAAAAAGATTTCTGCCGGAGCGAAGTATTTCCCTTCTCGCTGCTGTTGGTGTTTTGGCTCTCCGGGGGGATTGATTGAAAGAGAGACAGAGTGATGTTGTATCTTCTCCCTAGGCGGGCTTATCTAAATTCTCCAACCTTGATCATATACAGTGAGTGTGAACTGAAAACGTGTGGGCCAATGGGTGCTTTGTTGTGCGGAAGGACATGCCAAGGTTACTGCGTGGGATGCGGGATGAAGGTTTAGGCGCACTTTTTGGTATCCTGAGGAGGGTAATCTATTTGTCCATAACAATAGGAGCACTCTATGTGCTGGCCAACTATCCTTTGGATTTCTCATTTGTGATCAAGAACACGGATGGGTATTCCACTCCTCGCTTTTATAGGAACTGACTAAATTCTGTCTGTACTACCTATTCATGTAAATTTAAAGGCCTACTGAAATGAGATTTTCTTATTTAAACGGGGATAGCAGGTCCATTTTATGTGTCATACTTGATCATTTCGCGATATTGCCATATTTTTGCTGAAAGGATTTAGTAGAGAACTTCCACGATAAAGTTCGCAACTGGAAAAAAGCCCTGCCTCTACCGGAAGTCGCAGACAATGACATCACATGTTGATGTCTCCTCATATATTCACATTGTTTTTAATGGGAGCCTCCAACAAAAACAGCTATTCGGCCCGAGAAAATGACAATTTCCCCATTAATTTGAGCGAGAATGAAAGATTCGTGTTTGAGGATATTGATAGCGACGGACTAGAAAAAAATAAAAAAACGCGATTGCAATCGCGTTGCATTGAGAGGGATTCATATGTTTTGAGACATTTACTACGATAATTCTGGGAAATCCCTTATCTTTCTATTGTGTTGCTAGTGTTTTAGTGAGTTTAACAGTACCTGATAGTCGGAAGTGTACGCCTACGGCCGGGTGTTGACGCGCAGTGTCTCAGGGAAGTCGACGGCAGCTGTACGGGAGGCGCAAGCTCAGCTGATATCTGTTAAGTGGCGACTTTTTAACCACAATTTTCTCACCGAAACCTGCTGGTTGACAAGTGGTCGGGATCCATGTCCGCTGTGATCCATAGTAAAGTTTCAACTCCGTGAATTTTAAACAAGGAATCACCGTGTGTTTGTGTGGCTAATGGCTAAAGCTTCCCAACTCCATTTTTCTACTTTGACTTCTCCAATATTAATTGAACAAATTGCAACTGATTTAGCAACACAGATGTCCAAAATACTGTGTAATTATGCCCTTAAAGCAGACGACTTTTAGCTGTGTGTGTGCGCAGAGCTCATATTCATAACAGCCTGTGACATCACGCGTACACGTCATCATTATGCGACGTTTTCAAGAAAAAAGTCCTGGGAAATTTAAAAATGCAATTTAGTAAACTAAAAAGGCTGTATTGGCATGTGTTGCAATGTTAATATTTCATCATTGATATATAAACTTTCAGACTGCGTGGTGGGCAGTAGTGGGTTTCAGTAGGCCTTTAAACGGAGTCACCCGGCCGTCCGATTGCTGACTCAGCCCCGACTCGAGCACATTGCGGAGAAATAAGCAGTCAAGTAAGATAGCTTTCAGGTATCAAGTTAAAAGTTTATAGTCACACACACACTAGGTGTGGTGAAATTACCATCTGCATATAGACTTTTTTTCCCCCCGGGGTGATGGTCGGATGGCAGGGCTTCAAAGCAGCGGTCGCCTTCCAGGGCCCCAACTCCCCGCTCCTCTGTTGCGAGTTTGTCGTGATTAAATGTAACGTGTTTATGTGTGCACTGCATGGAGGCCAGTCTAGATTGGATTTTTTTACTCATCTTTTTCCCCAGCCTTTTCCCTTTTTCCGATCTTTTACGGGGCGCCTCGTGGTGACCCATCAGCGTTCCTGTTCTGTAACCCTGTACACTGTTTGTTTGTCTAATCTTGAACGGGTTTGTGCTGAAAACAAAGTTTCGTTGTGCTTGTGCAATGACAATAAAGACCTATCCATCCCCTTGTTCCACCCCCAGGGATGTGAGGGGAGCAGTAAGCAGCAGCGGTGGCCGCGATCGGGGATCATTTTGGTGATTTAACCCCCAAATCCAACCCCTTGATGCTGAGTGCCAAGCAGGGAGGTAATGGGTCCCATTTTTATAGTCTTTGGTATGACTCGGCCGGGGTTTGAACTCACAACCTACCAATCTCTAACCCAGGGATCGGGAACCTTTTTGGCTGAGAGAGCCATGAAAGCCAAATATTTTAGAATGTATTTCCGTGAGAGCCATATAATATTTTTTTTAACACTGAATACAACTAAATGCGTGCATTTTTAAGAAAAACCAACATGTTCAGAGTATGATAAGGCTCTTATTCTTTTTTTTAACATTGTTATTCTGAAGATACCCAATAATAAATAAAATGTTTCTTACCATCAATGCGACTTCTGGTGCTGCATGGTTTTGCTGATGGCTTTGTACTCTGGTTGATACGTGGTTATTTTTAACACTGTGATTACCAGAGTAGTTATTCATTACGTATCATGTTAAGCACATTTCAGCAAAGATTTATCGGAGAGCCAGATGCAGTCATCAAAAGAGCCACATCTGACTCTAGAGCCATAGGTTTCCTACCCCTGCTCTAACCATTAGGCCACTGAGTAGGTCGGCTCTATTGTAAGCAAATTTACGGCCGAGTCATACCAAACACTATAAAAATTTGGACCCATTACCTCCCTGCATCAAAGGTTGGAATTAGGGGTTAAATCGCCAAAAATGATTCCCGGGCGTGGCCACTTCTGCTGCTCATTGCTCCCCTCACCTCCCAAGGGGTGAAGGTGATGGATCAAATGCAAAGAGAATAATTTCACCACACCAAGTGTGTGTGTGACTATCAGTGATACTTTAACTTTAATCAATGCGCTGCTAAATGCAGGTCCTTAACGTCACCGCTTATAATAACAATATTGCTAATACTTAGTTAATATTCAGGTCTCAAAATGTAAATGCATATTGTTGGCACTTTTTGGACAGTTAATTATTTTTGGTCGGGATAAACACAATACGGCTCCTATTAGGTTAAAGTACCAATGATTGTCACACACACACGAGGTGTGGCAAAATTATTTTCTGCATTTGAACCATCACCCTGGATCACCCCCTGGGAAGTGAGGGGAGCAGTAGGCAGCAGCAGTGGCCGCGCCCGGGAATATTTTTTGGTGATTTAATCCCGAATTCAAACCCTTAATGCTGAGTGTCAGGCAGGGAGGTAATGGGTCCCACTTTTATAGTCTTTGGTATGACTCGGCCGGGGTTTGAACTCACAACCTATCGGGCGGACACCCTAACCACTAGGCTACGAGGTAGGTCGGCTCTATTGTAAGCAAATTTACGGCCGAATCAAACCATAGACTATAAAAATGTGGCCCATTACCTCCCTGAATCAAGGGTTGGAATTGGGGGTTAAATCACCAAAAATGATTCCCAGGGGGTGAGGGTGATGCGTCAAATGCAAAGAGAGTAATCTCAACACACCTAGTATGTGTGTGTGTGACAATCATTGGTACTTTAACTTTTTTTTAATTTGTTTTTATTTATGCTATAGTCAGTCTCATAGTGACAAATCGACAGATGGAGATTTTGACCTTTTTAAGTTTGGTGACCTTCACTATTTGTTCCCGTCTATAAGGGATTGTAATGGGGGTTATGATGGTGGTGGGCATAGGCTTGAAATGAGAATTAGACACATAAAACAAATGTGGAACATGGGGGTGTTACAGAAGAGGTGAAGGAGACGAGCTTCAGCGCTGCTCCAGAGGCTTGGAATTCCTCCCGAGCGCTGTCTGCACCCCTTCCCGCCCCCCTCGTCCTCCCCCTTCCTCATTTGGCAGGCACTTGTGAAAACAATTCCCCAGCTTTTAGTCATTGTGCAGATCCAATTGCCATTTCCACTTTGGAGGGAAGGAGAGTGAGAGGCAATCCAGATCGACAGAACACACAGAGAGACAGGGAGAAGAGTTGAAATCAGGTTGGACAGATGCCGGGGCCAGTTGAGCGCTTGCACAATATTAATATCTCATGAAGGCTGGCTGGCTGGGGGAGCGAGCTCACCATCTTTTGTGGTTCTTCTGTTTGAGTGTTGCAGCAGCAGCAATCGCAAAAGGCTAAATGAAGGCCTTGTGAACATGCACCAGGGAAAGCGTCCACTTTTCACTTGGGTCCACTTTTCACTTGGGTGACTTCTCCAGATGCTTTGGTCCAGAGAAGAATGAAGAGCCAGGGGAAGAGTAAGACACTCTTATCCCCAATATTTCTTCATTGTTTTTGCCGTTATAATGTAACTATCCAAGGAGGACATGAATCGTTTCAAGTTAGTAACCTAACTTGACTATCGTGGCAATTTGGAAAACTAAATTCTACATTTAATGCAGGAATATTGCAACCTGACTCTCACCAGATGCTTGTAGTTCGCTGAGCTACACACAAATATCTGGGACTTCTCAATAGGAGATGTATTTTAGAAGGCGGGACCTAGTTAAAAAAAAAAATCATTGTGTGTGATTGGATAAACCACTTGTCCGTTATCTTGAATGACGTGCTACTTCAACCACTCACATCGAAATCAACCCGTGACGCTAAAACAGAACAGCCGACATTGGAAAACGACAAAGCGACAAGTCACAGAACTTTTACTGAAACAACGCAGCAATGAGCATATAACCCCAATTCTTGGGACTTTGCACTGGCTTCATTTCAAAAATCTTGCTGTTTGGTTATAAAGCTTTGCATGGACTGGCACCTCATTAGATCTCGGACCTCATCCAAATTCACATTACTGCACGGACTCTGAGGTCCGAGAGCCAGCTCCAGCTTGTGGTGCCCAAGACGAGACTTACAACTCGGGGAGACATGGCCTTCTCTGTGGTCAGCTCTAAGCTCTGGAACACTCTGCCCCTCCATGTTCGAACTGATCCCACAGTGGAGTGTTTTAAGTCTCGTCTTAAGACCAGCTTTTATTCCCTTTTGCATTAATTTGTTTTTGTTGGTATTCAGTCATTGGTGGAGCTAAGGATAATATTTGAATATTGTTTTTAATATTTTTGTGCAGAACTTTGGAAACATTTTTGTTGTTTAAATGTGCTATGCAAGTAGAGTGGATTGGATTGGATTGGATGTCAGTAGACGATCGATGTCGTTTGTGCAAATAAAAGGCTTCATTGGGAACAGCAAAAAAATATTTCACAAAGTCGCCAACGAAAAAAGCATAGACAAACGTCTAACAGAACTTGGTTTAAATTGTTGAACGTTCGGGAGAGACCGTGTCGAATATGCTTAGTTGCAATAGCAGAAACAATGTCAGCACACGCCGCCATTGTTGTTTGAATCAAACAGTCGCTTCTGCGCTACGTCCATGAAATCCTGCCCGGCGATCCTGATTGTTTCATTATTTTTTGATATCTTGAAGGAGTTTGCATTGCCCTAGATCCCAGATCCTTGTGTGGAGGTCAAATCTACAGCATATACATTATTTTTGTCAAATTGTGTGAAATATATTCTGTTCCTAATTTATTCTTTTACTAGCTAATTTATTCTTCTTAGCTGGTTACTATCTGCTGTAACGCAGTTCCAGGTATTGTAAATTTCGGGTTTAGTACATACCTAAATATAACCCGAATCCTCCTAATTAATGGAATTATTTTAATGTACACATTTTTGCTCGGACACATCTACAAGCCGCAGGTGTACACATTGAAACATAAGATGTTGACACAGGCATTTGTGTTCATTAAATAAATAAAAAGAGAGTACCTGTAACACGACATACAGTAGTTACAGTAACTTCCTTCTCCTCCTGTGCAGAAAACACTAAAATAGTCTCCTTCGGCATGTGGAGGTCTGGCCTATTAATGGTCTTGGATTTTTGTTATATAGAATGTATAAAACACATTGACATATTTTATTAACACTTAAGTAACATTATCATATACATACCGTATTTTCCGGACTATAAGGCACACTTAAAATGATTATTTCTTTCTTTTAAAAACTCGACAGTGCGCCTTATAACCTGGTGCACCTAATGTACGGAATAGTTCTGGTTTTGCTTACCCACCTCGAAGAAATTTTATGTGGTACATGGTGTGAGGATAAGTGTGACCAGTAGACGGTAGTCAAACATAAGAGATATGCCTAGACTGCAATATGATGGCAATATTTCTCAAGTAAACAACGCCAATATTTTATATGTTCTGTTGAAAATATAGAACATTACACATGGTGCTCAAAAATCTATCAAAATGTTTTAGTACGACTTTGGTAAGCTATGAAACTGCACCGCTTGATGTATTGTCGGCGCATTAAACATACGAGTATTATTATAGTGTGTGTATAAGGTAAGACATTATCTGACGTTTTGTTTCGCAATATTATGCATAAGCAACTTTTCTTACCTTATGATACCTGCTGATCTGTATTCTGAATTAGCATTAATCCTGAAAAATTGTGCGCGTCCGGCTTTGTAGTCCGTGTTGACACTGTAGTCAATAAGGTTCTTTTTTTTCTCTATCTTCTTGTTATGGGACATTCATCCTCCGCGGTTGCCATTTCTAATATAAAGTAATGTAAAGTTCTTACTAAAATCTTTCAATAAACTCGCCATGAAAGCGCTAATACATACCGGTTGAGTAAGTTTACATTATTCACCCAAGGAACTTTAGTTAGAGAGTTCAGTTCAGACAGTTTTCACGAGACACATTTGTTGTTGTTTACGGATGACGAGATGCTGCTTCGTTATCGATTTAGGTAAAAAGACCGAAAATAGACCATCGCGCCTTATAATCTGGTGTGCCTTATGGTCCAGAAAATACGGTATGTTCAACAATACATCATATATGGCTGATTTAGTGTGACAAAACACTGTCAATGGTGCTAATAACGGATATCACAGAAGCTTCTTTTGTTGTTTACAATCAGAGAAGCCATTTTTGAAGCCAGTGGTGAGGACTCTCCAACATTCAGAGTCAGAAATCAGACTTCGGGAGGCGTTCGAGTTGAAATTTCCGACTGCGAACTAAGAAATTCCAACTTATAAGTATAACTGGAACGCACCATATGACTAATAATTCCCCCACCTCTTGTGCTGATCAGGATAGTTTTGTTACTGTCACTCCAGTTGCTTGTCATGAAGTCAAGGTTTCCTCTAATCAAAAACCCTGCTTTTGTCTTGATCATGCAGATGTAAACCAAGGTTGCTGCACAACACACATTCACTGAGCCCATAAGGAGAGCGTCCATAAAGCCACGTCTCGAGAGCCCCTCACCTTTCCCTTCAACCTCTCGACTATCAAAAACACTATGACCTCTGAGCTGGAAAGTAGCCTGACATCAATGGACTGGCTTCCACAGTTAGGCATGAGGGCGCCTATCCCGAAGACCGACAGAGACGTGGGGGGGCTTCACCATGGCCACTTTCACGGACAACATCACCATCACCACCACCACCACCATCACAGTCAACATCATCACGGACTTCACGGGCCAGGAAAGAAAATCACACACGTGGAACCAGGAACAACGTTGGACCAGGAGGAAAGTAGTCAACACAGGGATGGCAAACCGCCGTACAGCTACGCCAGCCTCATCACCTTCGCCATCAACGGTTCTCCTCGCAAACGCATGACTCTAAGTGAGATCTACCAGTGGATCTGTGACAACTTCCCCTACTACAGAGAGGCGGGCAGCGGCTGGAAGGTAAGCACAGACATAATATCTAAAATTTCTTACGTTGCCTTACTATATTGTATGGCGGTTTACTTTTTACGGCTTTCTGTGCAAAGGTTTTAACATACCAGCCTGGATTTTTTTATTCAGTATTTTGGTGAGAATCCATTATGTCAAACATGTAACAATGGGCAAGTCTCTGCCAAAGTTGACTTGATTAAAAATGAAATATTTGATATCAATGCGGCCTTCAAAGCTCTAAATTTACACCAGGATTCATCCAGATACAAATCAGATGAAAACAATTTCGGCCTTCATATGTTTGTATTTCATTGTTTGACAAAATATGTTTTTATTTTGTTCCTATCTATCTGGATCATGTGACTGATAATGTTATGGTGAGGGGCAGAGCACCAAATTCTGGGCCCCCATACACCATTCCACCTTCAACCCAATGTCGTCGCCTCATACACACGTTTGCACACACTAAAAAAACAATTATTGCATGGATTTGGTTGAAACCAGCTTTTTACACGTTGAAAAAAAAAAGCTTTTTGACTTTTTAAAGATTATCATATCCAAAACATAGCTAAAAAACTCTTTATTCCGCACTCCATCCAGCTGTATAATCACTCGCCATACATCAATAGATGATATCTGTTTATTACCTAACATCTTCTATGTTAGCTACTTCTCTTTGTAAATAATGTCTATTTTCTGTTGGATCTACTCTCTATTTTATGCTGCAGCTGTTAGATATACTGTAATATTGTACATGGTAATTGATATATAGTATATATATGAGAAAATATATCAGTATATATTAGTTGTGTAACGGTACACAAAAATTTAGGTTCGGTACGTACCTCGGTTCAGCGGTCATGGTTCGGTTCATTTTCGGTACTGTAAGAAAACAACAAAGTATACATTTTTTGATTATTTATTGAACAAATTTGCTAAATCTTCCACCAAAAATATTTTTCTTAGTGGAATATTTGATGTGAAGTAATCGGAAACTTGGATAGGTCAATAATTCATAATAACATTGATTTTGATTCAATATCATGTTTTGAGCAATGACAGTTTGAAAGAAAAAAAACAGCTTTGTTTTATTAGTCAATGAAGCAACTTTTTCTAAATTACATTTAGCGTTTAAGATTTTTTATTTCACTTTTGTTTATGTTTTTGTTGATTTTAATAGTATTTTTAGAATGTGCTGTGGGCCTTTGAAACATTAGCTGTGTGCCGCATTGGCCTCCAGGGCACACTTTTGACACCCCTGCAATAGATAATAAAAAATTTAATCTGATAAATCTATTGGTAAAAAGCAAAGCCTGGCGACGCATGCGCGTTTATCATAACTCTCTTGCTCTCTCTGTCTCTGCCCCGTACACACGAATGTTGCTGCGTGCAGCACTTTTTTTTTGTTTTTAACCCCTTCTTAACCCTGAACGTACATTGAAAATACACGCAACCCTAATATAAAATGCTGGACATTTGAGGCATTTAAAGGGGAACATTATCACAATTTCAAAAGGGTTAAAACAATAAAAATCAGTTCCCAGTGGCTTGTTATATTTTTTGAATTTTTTTTCAAAATTTTACCGGTCCCGGAATATCCCTAAATAAAGCTTTAAAGTGCCTTATTTTCGCTATGTTCGAAACCACTATCCATTTCCCTGTGACGTCATACAGGGCTGCCAGTAAAAACAACATGGCGGTTACCACAGCAAGATATAGCGACATTAGCTCGTATTCAGACTCAGATTCCAGCGGCTTAAGCGATTCAACAGATTACGCATGTATTGAAACAGATGGTCGGAGTATGGAGGCAGATAGCGAAAACGAAATTAAAGAAGAAATTGAAGCTTTTGAGCGAATAGCTATTGACGCTATTCGGCCATAGTGTGGGTGTACCTAATGAAGTGGCCAATAGCATGGCTGCCTTATTAGCATCGCCGGTAAAATGTGCGGACCAAACGATCAGGACTTTCACATCTTGTGACACTGGAGCAACTTAAATCCGTCGATTGGTAAGTGTCTGTTTCGCATTAAATGTGGGTATCTAGTTTCAAATGTACATACAGCTAGCGTAAATAGCATGTTAGCATCGATTAGCGTAGCATGTTAGCATCGATTAGCTGGCAGTCATGCCGTGACCAAATATGTCTGATTAGCACATAAGTCAACAACATCAACAAAACTCACCTTTGTGATTTCGTTGACTTTATCGTTGCAAATGCATCTGCAGGTTATCCATACATCTCTGTGCCATGTCTGTCTTAGCATCGCCGGACAAATGTGCAGACACTCTGGCACATTCAATGGGATCTGGCGGCAGATTTCTTGCCAGTGATGCAACTTGAATCCCTCCCTGTTAGTGTTGTTCCACCCTCCGACAACACACCGACGAGGCATGATGTCTCCAAGGTTCCAAAAAATAGTCGAAAAAACGGAAAATAACAGAGCTGAGACCCGGTGTTTCTAATGTGAAAATGAATATGGCGGGTGTGTTACCTCGGCGACGTCACGTTCTGACGTCATCGCTAAAAGACCGTTACACAGAAAGGCATTTAATTTGCCAAAATACACCCATTTAGAGTTCGGAAATCGGTTAAAAAAATACATGGTCTTTTTAATGCAACATCAAGGTACCGGTATATATTGACGCTCGCATAGGTTTGGTGATAATGTTCCCCTTTAAGAAACTCCACCTGGACAGCCTCGTAAAAGAGGACATATCCCGTTAAAGGGGACGTATGGTCAATCTATCTACCAGTCTTTGCTAGCATGCCATGTGTTGTTGTTTTTTGATTGATTGAAACTTTTATTAGTAGATTGCATGTTTCAGTACATATTCCGTACAATTGACCACTAAATGGTAACACCCCAATAAGTTTTTCAACTTGTTTATGTCGGGGTCCACGTAAATCAATTCATGGTGCCTCGGTGTGCATGTTTACACAACGTGCGGTGCGCTACTTAATATGTCCGTGTCGTTCGGTACACCTCCGAACCGAACCGAAACCCCCGTACCAAAATGGTTTCATACAAATACACGTACCGTTACACCCCTAGTATATATAATACACTTAACATATATTATGTACATTTTACATATGTTATATTTTATATTGCTACTACGGTACATTTTTTGTCTATTTTATACCTGCATTGTCCTTTCCATCATTACACTTTCCATCCTTTGCAACTGAGCTACTGTGTGGAACAATTTCCCGAAGTTTGTCTAATGTCTATTTAGCTGATATATGTTTATTTATTATTGTCAGTGTATAATACGAATCCTGGTAGTGCATTATTATGATTTTGTTACTATTATTGGACCTCTGGTGGTACCCCCCTGTTTGTAACTTTAATCGAGGGTCTTTGAAGGCCCCAGTTATGGGCAATGCGATGCAGAAATGAACTTCGTACATAACTTCCTCCTATACTGCGACAGATGCAAGGTTTATAATATTTTTACCTTTTTTCTATCACTCTATCCTTGTTCCAAAAACGTTGATTCTGTGTGAGCTTTGATGACGTCATGACGTCTGTGTTGAGTTCAGTGTTCAATGCTAGGTTTGCTGATATTCAGGTGTAATGAACCATTTTGCATTTTGGAAAGGGGCTAAAGTTAGTCCTCAATGTTCTTAATCAGATTCAAGCAACCTTATTAATGAACACCCCCCACCACCCACAGACTCACACTTCAACGCCCTTATGGCAAATGTTTACGGTAAGCCAAAGGTTGACATTCTCTGACTTCTCTCCTTCGTGGACGTGGCTGTCACTTTTTATGATAACAGGAATGACAAACATCCCTGAGTCCCAATTATACAAGATGGCTGGCTAATTAGGTTTCTAATTAACATCATTTCTGCGAGTTGCTTGTCACGAGAGAAAGAAACAACCCTCACCGTAGAAACTTTGGAGGTCATTAAGGCTGACAAGAAGTTAAGGAGTCGGTATCAGCGCTGTCACAGAGTCTTATACATGGTGGAGCAGGACCTTCAGTTTTGGAGCAATTAGCTCTGTAGAAGGTGAACAAAAGGAAGGAGATGACACCAATTATTTCGTGCTTAGATTTCCTATCACAGATGTATTATTATTTTTCCAAAAGGTTGCACTGCAGCTCGTCAGGTCTGTGCTCCATGCCCCTGCAAAATGTTATTACACAGCGCAATTGAATTGGAGTTGTACTGTAGCGCTAAAGAGGGATTCAATTATTGACTCACTTCTGATGGCCAAGCACTCTTGATAGGTCAAAGGCAACACTTAAGTAAACCAGGTTTGGCAGATTTATTGTGTCTAATTAGGGCTGGGCGATATATCAAGTTTGTAAGATATATTAAGGTTAAAGTACCAATGATTGTCACACACACACGAGGTGTGGTGAAATTTGTCCTCTGCATTTGACCCATCCCCTTGATCAACCCCTGGGAAGTGAGGGGAGCAATGGGCAGCAGAGGTCCTGCGCCCGGGAATCATTTATGGTGATTTAACCCCCAATTCCAGCCTTTGATGCTGAGTGCCAAGCAGGGAGGATATGGGCCCTATTTTTTTATAGTCTTAGGAATGACTCGGCCCGGGGTTTAAACTCCCAACCTACCGATCTCAGGGCGGACACTCTAACCACTAGACCACTGAGTAGGTCTAGTGGTTAGACAAATATCGATATATTTTTAAACCAGATATAAATTAAGAAAATATCCTAATCCATCCATCCATCTAGGGCTGGGCGATATGGCCTATTTTAAATATCTCGATATTTTTAGGTCATATCGTGATACACAATATACATCTCGATATTTTGCTTTAGGCTTCAATTAACACTTGATACATATAATCATTATACTGCTGTCATTATATGTGTCTACATTAAAACATACTTTTTCATACTGCATTAATATATGCTCATTTTAAACAACTAAGTCAATTGACCAAAACTGTATTTATTAAAAAGTTAAGCGGTGGCACAAACGTTCATGTCGTTTCCAAAACAGAAAGTGCAAGATTGTCAGAGTCATTTTAAAACAAGCTATTAGTGCAGGATATTTCAATAAGTGTCACATAAAAATGAGCTGCATATCAAATAGTATATGTCCTACGGTGTTGATGTGGAAATAGTTGCTTCGGCATTTTGTGGGTGCGGCACCCAATGGAGATGTTGACATGCAGAGTTTGAAGCACTCTTCTTTCTCTAGCGGGTGACTTTTCAAATGATGCTCCAAATTAGCAGTAATGCTACTTTTGGTAGCAACGCTTCTGCCGTATAAATGTTCAACATATTCCCGCTTGAAGCCAAACCACCGCCAGACGATGGATCCCGTGCTGTTTTTCTTGGGAATTAATTATTCCTTCATTTGTTACCAGATTCGCACCTTCTTTCTCTCGTATTACCACTCACAACACACCGTAACCCAGGGGCGCTAACACTTTTTCTGCAGGTGAGCTACTTTTCAATTGACCAAGTCGAGGAGATCTACCTCATTCCTATTTATAATTTATATTTATTTATTTATGAAAGAGACATTTTTGTTAACAAGTTAATGGTGTTTAATGATAATACAAGCATGTTTAACACACATAGATTCCTTTCTTTCATGAAGACAAGAATATAAGTTTGTGTATTTGATTCTGATGACTTGCATTGATTGGAATTAGACAGTGGTGCTGATAACGTCCGCATTTTCAAATGGAGGGAAAAAAAAGTCCTCCTTTCTGTCCAATACCACATGAAAGTGGTTGGATTTGGCATCTCATTTGTCCAACTTGCATACTCGTTTTTAAACACTTTGTTATGAGAGTAGCATATGTGTGTGGCCCTTTAATGTCTGGCAGCAGGTGAGTGACGTCAGTGAGTGTGCGGGTGGGCAAGCAAGTGAGAAAGCGGTCGCTGAGGGCGGGGGAGAAATACATTGGCATCAAACTCCGTAGCTTGTTAGCTTGTTCACGCTAGCTTTCTGAGACTCTTATTTTGTTAGCACAGGCAGGATGAAACAGGTCTTTTATGGTGAAGACAGGAACTGTCCAGTCGGTCTTTAGAGTTTTGACAGTAGGTACGGAGTCTCTAGAAATAAAATGTGTTTCTCTGCGTCCGCCCTGTTAGTGATTTTTTTCTTAAATATGAGCTCGCAGCAGCCAGCGTCATCTCACAAGATCCTCGGGTGTCGAGAATGTCAAACAACTGACGAAAGTGAAGTCTTGGTATGATTGATGATTGCTCATTTTATGTATATTTTTTAATGCCTGGCTTGAGATCGACTGACACACCCTCCGAGATCGACCAGTCGATCGCGATCGACGTAATGCCCACCCCTGCTGTAACCCATGTAGCTACCTGTGCTCGGGGAAGGCGTGTGACGTTGCACACGTGACGTATGTAGGAAGGTGCGCTTGTTTTTGTGTCTGTGAGAAGGAGAGACAAGAAAGAGGGTGAGACGCATGCAGTGTAATGACCGCAGCTAAAAGCAACTGCGTGAGAACGTATACTCAAATATCACGATATAGTCATTTTCTATATGGCACAGAGACAAACCCGCGATATATGGAGTATATCGATATATATCGCCCAGCCCTACATCCATCCATCTTCTTTCGTTTTACCGAGGTTGGGTCACGGGGGCAGCAGCCTAAGCTGGGAAGCCCAGACTTTCCTCTCCCCAGCCACTTCGTCCAGCTTTTCCCGGGGGATCCCGAGGCGTTCCCAGGCCAGCCGGGAGACAGTCCTTCCCAACGTGTCCATATATTTAAAGACACATTGCTGTGTTTGTTCATTATTAGTATTAGCTTTTCATCTTTTTCTCTTTGCTTGATGCCTATCCATCCATCCATTTCCTTCCACTTATTCCCTTTGGGGTTCCGGGGGGCGCTGGTGCCTATCTCAGCTACAATTGGGCGTAAGGCGGAGTACACCCTGGACTAGTCGCCACCTCATCGCAGCTTTACTTGATGCCTTCAGCGCTATTTATCCATTTTTTATGTTTATTTTACATTTTGCATGGAGACAACAGGGTAATTGGACACCACAGCTTGACTTAATCATACATTTTACTTTGTGGGGTATAACTCATATATTAAATGACAAATTACAAAAATTCAGCGTTTGTTAGTGTAACAATTGTACTCAAGTGACTTCGTTCTTCAATGCACAATTACATTTTTGCATTCCCTACATTCATAAACATGCATAGATGCAATGGCGAGCACGTCTCGCAGTGTTGGCACTCGACAGAAAAGTGTCTCCAGACTCGATGCTTAGCCGTTAGTCATGCTAGTGGGACTCCAGCGAGACAAGCAAAACATTGTGTTGTGCTGGCGTCGCCATTTGATAACAGTGGCGCGGACTTTGATGCATGCCGAGCACTCCGCAGAAGTGAAACGAGAGAAACAAAGTGAAACGTGGTGACAAGTTGCAGCAGCTCATTAATACTGGCCGGCGAGGTGGTCTGTGTAGTCGTTGGGCTCTGTGTCAGTACACAATAGCCTCCGGCGTGGGTGGCAGCTTCAAGACAAGCCGCTGATGCATTTCTGCCGCTGGGTCTGTGGAAGTGGTTGATTTCAAATGCAGCAAAGACTGTTTTTTTTATTGTAATATCACCGACGGTGACCCTTCTTTATTTTAGTGACTAAGGTTGTACGGTATACATACTTGCCAACCCTCCCGAGGCTCCCGAATTTCAGTGCCCCTCCCGAAAAACCTCCCGGTGCAACCATTCTCTAGGTTGTGTCGTTTGCGAATCTTTTGAGTGAACGTACTGAACCGAATCACTTCATGAACTGATTCGTTCCTTTCTCAGTTCAGTTGAGCTCTGCCGCGACCATGCCGGTATGAGTGGAACTGGTGCATTCAGTGACTCACTGAACCCTCGACGCAGCCAGCTACTCATCATAGGGGTGGGGGGAGGGACTGAGCAAACGATTCGTTCACCGCGGATTAACGAAATGAATCCCTCAGTGTACGACATTGCTCTCGCTGTCAGGACTCGCGAACCTACTGACACAGAGAACTAACTGACTGTGTCGCGGAGGAGGACGTCACATTGAGGCTCTCGTTCAGTCACTGTGCGCGTCGTTCATTGGGTGCTGAGGGCTTGTGTCGTTCACGAACTGACACACACCGAGATCTGCCGCTGGAGAAGCTGTTTCTGACTGACTCATGATTCGCCGACCTGCACACATTTTTTTAATTCTATTTTTCATATTGTGTTTATTATATACCGCTTTTAGAGTGATCATAATTGTTTTTAAAAATATATATATGTAACCCACTTTGGATGTGATATAAAAGGAAGAGTGATTTATTTTTTATTTTTATATATGTATTTTTCGTTAGAAACATTATACGTTAAAATAATAAAATGTAATGTGAAAAAAAACAAACTTGTAACACATTTTAGAATCGTTTTTTTCTATCTTGTCAGATCCACTGTGAATTGTTAAATTAAATGTAATGTAATAATGTAGAAAATAATTGCATTTCAAACACATTTAAGAATATATTTCAATTTTGTCGTCGAGTCAAATGTTAAAATGTAAAAATAATAATACCATTTGTCAATTTGTATGTAATTTTTACCACTTTAAAAATCTTTTTTTTTTTTTTTTGATTTGCCTAAGAAGCTGGACAGGAAAAAAAAAAAAAAAAATATATATATATATATATATATATATATATATATATATATATAATATACCGTATTTCCTTGAATTGCTGCCGGGGCGCTAATTAATTTAAAACATTCTCACTCCTGTGCTTCCATAAGGCATGCGGTAAAAGTAAGCATGCGCTAATTATTTTAAAACCTCTTCTCACTCCGGCACTTACCAAAGGTATGCAGTCAAAATTTCAGTGTTATGTAAGCTTGGGCCTTAAATCCTACTGAATAGCTCTTAATCTTCTTCCCTTTATGCGATTTCAAATTACCGGTATTGAAATCAGCCTCCTCCATTTTGAAAATGATGACAGGGGAAGTGTCACTCGTGACGTCACGAGTTTGACCAGGCGGGTCTGCTTCTGTCTCTGGCCATGCTCCCTCCACCCCAGCGGAGTGTAACACCGCAGAGGCCACCACAGTGTATATGTTTATTTTACTTTTTATTCATAGCTGTATGTAGAAGTGTCTGGTTGTATCTGCTGCTTTAATGTCTTTAATGTCCTCTGTGTTCTTTGATGTTTGATGTTTCCCTCTTACATGTGTACAATGGCTATGAGTTGTTTTTTTCCCTTGGCCTCAGTCTGCATCCCCTCTCCAGGGCCCAGGCTAAGACCGATTTTTTAATTTTATTTTAAATCTTCTATTTTTTTTCCTACCATTTCCCCCCCACCTCTTTGTTTCCCTGTATTTCATCTTTTTTGTAAGGGGCGCTGGAAGCCGGCAGACCCGTCAGCGATCCTGTTCTGTCTCCCTGTAATGTTTGTCTGATCTTGAATGGGATTTAATTTTCCTGAAGGAACTCTCCTGACGGAATAAATAAAGTACTATCTAATCTAATCTAATCTAATCTAATACTAAGCATGCGCTAATTATTTTGGGAAGCGAGTTTGACCCGGCAGTAATTCGAGGCAGGCGCATACTATATGCCCTGCGGCAATTCAAGGAAATACGGTGTGTGTGTGTATATATATATATATATATTATATATATATATATATATATATATATATATATATATATATATATATATATATGTATATATATATATATACAATATATATATATATATATATATATATATTTTTTTTTTTTTTAAGACTTTAGGCGGTGGCTCTGCTGTAACTACTTGGTATCGGATTGATACCCAAAACTGTGGTATCATCCAAAACGAATGTAAAGTATCAAACAACAGAAGAATATTATTAAAATTTAACAGAAGTGTAGATACAATATGTTAAGAGAGAAAGTAAGCAGATATTAGGAGTAAATGAACAAGTAGAATAATAATTAATTTCCTACCACTAGTCCTTAATAATGTTGACAAAATAATAGGGGGAAGAAATTTGGCGTGACAGTACTGATACCAAAATATTGGTATCGGGACAACACTAATAGTGACAGACAAAATTGTGATTAAAATTGTATTAATTGTGCAGCCCTATTCATGGACGTGTCTTGGAAATCCTCTGCCTTATTGGTGGAGAAAGAATGCAGCTCCTCTCCTGACATATTGAACAGCCTTTCCTTCATCCACCTGTCTTTTTCTGTCATACTTCTCTTCTTCTTACGCTTTCTCCAGTTGTTCCCAGTCTATAATCTTCAACGTGCTCTTTCTCTGAGTGCATATGCAAGCCAAAAGTGGTTGAGTTGGCAGACCTTCTTACCTTTGCTGCAGGACTCACTCAATTTGTGTTCTATTCAGCAGGAGAGGATTGGGCTTATTGAGACCTCTCAGGCTTTCTGTCAGCGCAGCTTATGACTTCCCCTTTCTCCATGTTGTATATGGGGCCTCGAATGTTTTCGGATCCCGTAATTACACCTCACTGATTTGCGTGTGCGGCTGCATTCTAGTTGCATCATTAAAGGCGCACACTCGTGGCGGATTTATTTTCACAAGCACTGGCATCCGGCCGTGAGATTGGTGTTGGGGCTTTAAAGCAAGAAAAGAGAGGAAGGGGGCTTTTCATTGAGGTCATTGCCATATAAATAATGCACGCTATGTTTTTATGTTAGCAAGGCACTAATAGAATGTGCTGCTGAGAGTAGATTTAGACATTTGTAAAGAGCTTTGTTCTAACTTTTGTTTCAACTGAGTTAAAAATGTTATGTTACACATGTAAATGTAGAGTGGTACCTCAACTTAAGAAAGTTTTTTGAGATAAGTGCTGTCTCTTGGGCTGTTTGTTATGCTTTAAATTGCAAGCATAAATTTGAGTTAAAGGCATCCCCGTCATTGTAACCTACGACCTGTTGCTGTTTCACGAATACTGCAAATATGATTTATAGTGGTACCTAGGGTTGTACCGGTACTGATATAGTACCGCGATGCTAATGAATCATTTTCGGTACTACACCGCCTCTAAAAAGTACCATTCCCCAGCCTCTCCCTCCTCTGACGTCGTGATTTACGAGCAGAGGAGCATGTTTGGCAGCGCACAATCACAGACTACTTACAAGCAGACACATTGTGTAGACAGAAAAGGGAGAACGTATGCATTTTGGCTTAAAAACTAACAATCAAGGTTAGGTTGTAACACTGAAATGCCCTGAGGAAGAGGTACTTTAAGACAGTGTTTCAACCTTTTTTCAGTGAAGTTCCCCCTGTGAACATTTTTTTTTAATTCAAGTACCCCCTAATCAGAGCAAAGCATTTTTAGTTGAAAAAAAGAGATGTAAAATACAGCAGTATGTCATCAGTTTCTGATTTATTACATTGTATAACAGTGCAACATATTGCTCATTTGTAGTGGTCTTTCTTGAACTATTTGGAAAAAAAGACAAATAAACAAGTGATTCAATTATAAATAAAGATTTCTACACATAGAAGTAATCATCAACTTAAAGTGCCATCTTTGGGGATTGTAACAGAGATCCATCTGGATTCATGAACTTAATTCTAAACATTTCTTCACAAAAAAAAGTAATCTTTAACATCAATATTTATGGAACATGCCCACAAAAAAATTCATATTTTGTTGAAGTATTTTTTAATAAATATATTTATAAAGGATTTTTGAATTGTTGTTATTTTTAGAATATTTTCAAAAAATCTCACGTACCCCTTGGCATACCTTCAAGTACCCCCAGGGGTATACGTACGCCCATTTGAGAACCACTGCTTTACGACATAGCTAGCTAGCGGCTAAAGTCCAGCCGCAGTCTGGAGTGTTTTAGCTACTTCTAAATCACTAATCCTCGCCTCCATGGCGACAAATAAAATAAGTTTCTTACAAGTATGATCCCTGCAGGACGAGGAATAGCTAAACATGCTTCACTACACACCTTAGCTGACCGGCGTCACATTTGGACTATGAAGACCTCCTACATCCCATGCTGTTTGGGTTTCGGGCAAATTACTCGACCGAAACTGCATGTTGCCTTCTATTAGAAACAATCAAACAAAACCTTGACAATGGAGGTGTAGTTGGAACAATATTCTTTGACCTCCGCAAGGCATTTGATACAGTCAGTCACCCCACCTTACTTACAAAATTAACAACTTTTATACTCTGGTCTGGATTATGTCATATCTATATGGTCGGACCCAATGTGTCCGTATTGATAACACAACATCCAGTTTCACTGCAACTCCTATCGGCCTGCCACAAGTCTCGAATATCGGCCCTCTTCTTTTCTCCATGTACATAAACGACCTGCCATCTGTATGTGAGGATGTAAATATACAGATGTATGCAGATGACACAGGTTATTTATACTTGGGGAAAAGACGCTGAAACAGTTGCCAGAAAACTTACAGCAGCCATGGAGAAGGTGGCAAGGTGGCTACATGACTCATGTCTTACATTAAACATTAAGAAAACGGCAACAATGTATTTTGTAAACAAATATAAAATGTCATCCTTTCCAAATATAAGGGTTAATAAGGAGATAATACAAAATGTTACCTAGGTGTCATTTTAGACCAAACACTTGGCTTTAAAAAACATATCAAACAGATGTGCCAGAGTCTTAAAGGCCTACTGAAACCCACTACTACCCACCACGCAGTCTGATAGTTTATATATCAATGATGAAATATTAACATTGCAACACATGCCAATACGGCCGGTTTAGTGTACTAAATTGCAATTTTAAATTTCCCGTGAGTTTCTTGTTGAAAATGTCGCGGAATGATGACGCGTGCGCGTGACGTCACGGACTGTCAGGAAATATTAGCTCAGCACCAGTTACGGCTAAAAGTCGTCTCTTTTCATCGCATAATTACACAGTAATTTGGACATCTGTGTTGCTGAATCTTTTGCAATTTGTTCAATTAATAATGGAGACTATAAAGAACAATGCTGTTGGTGGAAAGCGGTGTATTGCAGCTGTCTTTAGCACCGAGACACAGCCGGTGTTTCTTATGTTTTTAACACAGAGCGGTCAAGCGAACATGTTTCTCTACGTCAACCAGTTTTAGAATGGGAAAATTGTCATATATATCTTACCGGAGACATCATTGGATTGTTCGTCCTCCTGCTGTAGCTGTTTAAAAGGCAGCTGTGAGCTTGGCTCCTCGGCTTCTCTCTGAGACACTGCGTGTTCACCGCAGACATCCGACCTCGAGGTATGTCTTTACAATCTCACTAAAACACCATTAAAACAATAAGCAGATAAGGGATCTTCCAGAATTATCCTAGTAAATGTGTCTAATTACATCTGAAACGCTCACACTGCCGCCGCCCGGAGCCGTCGCTTTTTATTTTATTTCATTATTTGATTTTTTTTCTAGTCCTTTGCTATCAATGTCATCATCCACGAATCTTTCATCCTCGCTCAAATTAATGGGGATATTGTCGTTTTCTCGGTCCGAGTAGCTCTTGCTGCTGGAGGCTCCCATTAAAATCAATGTGAATATGTGAGGAGCCATCAACATGTGACGTCATCGTCTGCGACATCCGGTAAAGGCGAGGCTTTTTTATCAGCACCAAAAGTTGCAAACTCTATCGTCGATGTTCTCTACTAAATCCTTTCAGCAAAAATATGGCAATATCGCGAAATGATCAAGTATGACACATATAATGGACTTGCTATCCCCGTTTGAAGAAGAACATTTTATTTCAGGAGGCCTTTAAATACAACATAAAAACGTTTAAACGTATCGGGAATTCTTTAACACTGGAGGCAGCTCAAACTTATTTTAATGCAATGATTATGTCTCGTTTTTATTGTTGTATAAGATGTTGGTCGCAGGCAAGCAAAATGACTCTGAGGCCATTGGAAACTTTGCACAAACAATCGCTCAAAATTCTTGACCGAAAACCACAACGCCACCATCACTGTTTAGTTCTCCAAAATTATAGATTGTTAAATTTAGCTAATATTCAAAGATTAGCATCAATATGAATGGCCCAATCGAATCCTAAATAACACGGCACCAGCGCCACTTAAGTACTTTGTCCAGTTTACATCTGCTGTGTCAACCAGAAACACGCGAGCCTCCACCAGGGGGCAGTGTACCACACCCAGATGTAAAACATCTTTTGCACAAACAGCCTTTTCATATAAAACCATAAAGGAATGGAATTGAAGTTAAAACGTGGCTTTGGAGCAATCAAAGCTGCACACACGGTCACTGAGGTGGGCACTGTGTTTGACAGATCAAATTAATGTGTATTATTTTTATCCATGACAGCATTTTTGTTGAAAATTGTGAGGTGTGTGTGTTAAAATCATGGTTGTTTTTGTTGTTTTACAAATGATGACAGATGTGAACACGAGCATGTATTGTCTTTGTGTGATGATGTAAATGAGATATGGTTGTATTAAGTATGTGTCTATGAAAGGGCATTATATGACTTTTTAAAAAAAAAATGTGATTATGTGATATGGTATGATTTTATTGTAATGATTTTATTGCATGATTTTTGTATCTCTTTAATTTAGGTAGCCAGGGACTGCAGATGGAAATTAGCTATTTAGCTATAATCTGGTACAGAACATATCTGTCTTTAAACTTAATGTTTCTGTGCATTGTCCCTTTAAATAAAGACTAAACTAATGTAAACAAACGCCATTGGAGGATCTACACCTGACATCCACCGTATTGATACCAAGTACAGGAGCGTATCTAGTCGATACTACTATAATTACCGTACATACATTTTTTTTAGCATCAAAAAATCTTTTAAAACGTTTTAAAAATGTATATTAATGTTTATAAACTCAGGAAATATTTCTCCTGGACACATGAGGACTTTGAATATTACCAATGAATGATTCTGTAATGACTTGGTATCAGAATGATACCCAAATTTGTGGTATCATCCAAAACTAATGTAAAGTATCAAACAGAAGAATAAGTGATTATTACATTTTAACAGAAGTGTATATAGAACATGTTAAAAAAGAAAGTAAGCAGATATTAACAGTAAATGAACAAATAGATTAATAATTCCTTTTTCTACCACTTGTTCTTAATAATTTTCACAAAATAATGGAATGGATAATGACACAATATGTTACTGCATTCGTCAGCAGCTAAATAAGGAGCCTTTGTTTGCTTACTTAGTACTAAAAGACAAGTTTTCTCGTATTTTCACAATTTTATTTAAGGACATAATTGTTCTTTGATTGCAACAAGAAACATATGTTTAATGTACCCTAAGATTTTTTGTTAAAGTAAAGCCAATAATGTCATTTTTGTGGTCCCCTTTATTTAGAAAAGTACATCTTTATTTACACAAATTACATATGGTACGACACGAGAACTGATAAAATATCGATATTGGAATCGCTATTGATAAAATCCTAACGATGTTCTATTTTATTCTGTTCTATATACATCCCTTTTCTGCAATTGTTGTGGGAAATCATCACGGTTAGGCTTATGTCATAGCGGCTTTGACCATCACTAGGAAGATTACGTAAACCGAGTTCATTCCAGATCAGGTGATTGCTGTTAGCTGTGCAGCTATTCGAATTTTTACTTTACTTTACAGTGGATAGTTATTTTGTTCGTCAAATAAATAAAACACTGTGAAATTCAAGTGTTCAATTTTTTGTGTGGTGTGTGTGTATAATATAAAATATAATACATCATATATATTATGTATATTTGTGTATATATGTGTGTGTGTGTGTATATACATATATATATATACATACA
>NC_084616.1:42275014-42282514 GCF_033978795.1 Nerophis ophidion | reverse complement strand
GAGGAGGAGAGGAGACTTTTACTACCCAACACACGCGCTCCGTCTGCTCTGTATGATAATGCGAGGGTGCAGGAACTGCAGGGTTGAAACCAGGACAGCACTCTCTCGCCACATACAAATGTATGAAAAAAAACCACACAGCCTCGTGTGCACACGTATACTTTAAAATAATAGTTACTGTTGTTTGATGTCGTTATCTTGAAGCTGTGCAGGCTCATGAGATTGCAGCGAGCAAATTAATGGGAAATGTTATTTTATGGTGCTTTCACACTTGTAGCCTTTGGTCTGTTTTAGACAAACTCTTTTTTGGTTATTTTGCTCTGCTGGGAAGACATTGACTGAACTCTGGTGTGTACCGCATCCGGCAGTTTTGTTGAAAATAAACAAGGTTTTTTTTACCAGGCTAATTTGAATAATCGTGACCATGCTTCAACAGCGAATTGTCAACATCATCGGAAAAATGTTGATGGAAACCAAGCACATCTTGAGTTTAGCATGAACCGTATGCAGTTTACATGTCACAGTATGAAAGGCCCCCGTGCCGGCGGAAGATGAGGGGTTAATCAGTTTGCAAAGCAGTCTGCTGAAAATGCTGGAAACCACCACTCCACATAGGAAGTGACGCTGGGGTCAACGTTGGAATTGCCACGAAACACATTTACCAAGTACCAATGATTGTCACACACACACTAGATGTGGCGAAATTATTCTCTGCATTTGATCCATCACCCTTGATCACCCCCTGGGAGGTGAGGGGAAGCAGTGAGCAGCAGCACAGGCCGCGACCAGGAATCATTTTTGGTGATTCAAACCCCAATTCCAACCTTTGATGCTGAGTGCCAAGCAGGGAGGTAATGGGTCCCATTTTTTTTTATCGACTTTGGTATGACTCGGCCGAGGTTTTGAACTCACAACATACCGATCTCAGGGCGGCCACTCTAACCACTAGGCCACATTTTAAGATATTCAACACAATTTGTCACGTTTCATGTGTCAGGTAAACCGCGGCAAATGGGGGCCATATTGACTTTTATATCAAGTAGAGGGGTGGGACAGGGGTTAGTACATGTTACCATGAATTGATTTACGTGGACCCAGACTTAAACAAGTTGAAAAACTTATACGGGTGTTACCATTTAGTGGTCAATTGTACGGAATATGTACTGTACTGTGCAATCTACTAATAAAAGTTTCAATCAATCAATCAAAAGCCTCACAATTCGAAGGTCCTGCGTTGTCCTGGGTTTAATCCCAGGCTCGGGATCTTTTTGTGTGGAGTTTGCATGTTCTCCCCGTGACTGCGTGGGTTCCCTCCATGTACTCCGGCTTCCTCCCACTTCCAAAGACATGCACCTGGGGATAGGTTGATTGGCAACACTATATTGGCCCTAGTGTGTGAATGTGAGTGTGAATGTTGTCTGTCTATCTGTGTTGGCCCTGCGATGAGGTGGCAACTTGTCCAGGGTGTACACCGCCTTCCGCCTGAATGCAGCCAAGGTGGACTCTAGCGTCCCCGAACGTGACAGGCGGTAGAAAATGGATGGATGGATGGATGGATGGATCAAGTAGAGGAGAATACATGTCTGTTAGCAACTTAGTTAGATAACAATGTAATGCCGATTTTTACCAGATTCTGATGAGGCCAAATTTTGATCCTATTTAATGCTTTCCCCCCATTTACACAACTTTTTTTAATTTTTGCATATCCAATGTGTGCGACTGGATTGATGAAAATGGAATTGCTACCTTCACCATGTACAGTAAATAAGGCTTAACACTGCCTACACAAAGCAGTCTTCCTGTTCACATTATTTCTTAAAAAAAACAACAAAATATTTATTGGATTTTTTACATATACAGTCCAGAAATACAATAAATCACATGTCAAATGTTGTTTCTTCCCCCCTAACAAGTAACCTGCAAAAATTACTTACCGTATTTTTCGGACTATAAGTCGCTGCTTTTTTCATAGTTTGGTCGGGGGTGCGACTTATACTCAGGAGCGACTTATGTGTGAAATTATTAACACACTACTGTAAAATATAAAATAATATTTTTTTGCACATTCACGTAAGAGACTAGACGTATAAGTTTTCATCTGGTTTAGCAATTAGGAGTGACAGATTGTTTGGTAAACGTATAGCATGTTCTATATGTTATAGTTATTTGAATGACTCTTACCATAATATGTTACGTTAACCTACCAGGAACCTTCTCAGTTGGTTATTTATGCGTCATATAACGTCCACTTATTCAGCCTGTTGTTCACTATTCTTTATTTATTTTAAATTGCCTTTCAAATATCTATTCTTGGTGTTGGGTTTTATCAAATAAATTTCCCCCAAAAATGCGACTTATTCTCCAGTGCGACTTATATATGCTTTTTCCCTTCTTTATTGTGCATTTTCGGCAGGGGCGACTTATACTCCGGAGCGACTTTATACTTCGAGAAATACAGTATACCCCCCACCACGGAAAAAAACTTGCATCAGTCAGATAAGTACAGGCAAATATTGACATGAAGCCACAGACAACTGCACTCCTAAAAGTCCCCAACACGGTGCAGCGATACACAAAAGCAGAGAAAAGGCTCATCAATTATCCATCCATCCATTTTCTACCACTTGTCCCTTTTGGAGTCGCGGGGGGTTCTGGAGCGTATCTCAAATGCATTTGGGCGGAAGGCGGGGTACACCCTGGACAAGTCTACTTTTCAATCAGGATTACATTTGAGATCAGTGTCTTTTAAATATTTCAGGAAACCGCCCCATACATCTTGAAACTTCACAGAACAACCGTTCAATGTCAACCTAGTTTTCTTTAATTTAAGGAAACAAAATATTTCTAATCCAACGGGTGTGATCCACTCTATGTCTGGCGCAAGCTCTTAAATGTGTTAGGGCAGGGGTCACCAATGCGGTGCCAGCAGTCACCAGGTAGCCCGTAAGGACCAGATAAGTAGCCCCCTGGCCTGTTCTAAAAATAGCTCAAATAGCAGCACTTACCAGTGAGCTGCCTCTATTTTTGTAATTGTATTTATGTACTAGCAAGGTGGTCTCGCTTTGCTTGAAATTTTTAATTCTAAGAGAGACAAAAACTCAAAAAATATTTTAAAGACTTGATCTTCACTTGGTTAAATAAATTCATTAATTGTTTTACTTTGCTTCGTAATAACTTTCAGAAAGACAATTTAAGGAAAAAAAATACAACCTTAAAAATTATTTTAGGATTTTTAAACACATATACCTTTTTACCTTTTAAATTCCTTCCTCTTCTTTCCTGACAATTTAAATCAATGTTCAAGTATTTTTTTTATTATTGTAACAAATAATAAATACATTTTAATTTGATTCTTCATTTTAGCTTCTGTTTTTTCGACGAAGAATATTTTTGAAATATTTCTTGAAACTTATGATTAAATTAAAAAAATATATATTCTGGCAAGTCTAGAAAATCTGTAGAATCAAATTGAAATCTTATTTCAAAGTATTTTGAATTTCTTTTAAAATTTTTGTCCTGGAAAATATAGAAGAAATAATAATTTGTCTTTGTTAGAAATATAGCTTGGTCCAATTTGTTATATATTTTAACAAAATGCAGATTGGATTTTAAACTATTTAAAACATGTCATCAACATTCTAAAATGAATCTTAATCAGGAAAAATGACTAATGATGTTCCATAAGTTATTTTTTAAATTTTTTCAATAATATTCAAATTTGCTAGTTCTTCTCTTCTTTTTTCAGTTGAATTTTGAATTTTAAAGTGCTGAAATTGAAGATAAACTATGTTTCAAAACTTTATTTAAATTTTTTTTCGTGTTTTTTCCTCTTTTGAATTGTTCAATTGTTTTTTTCATCATTTATTCTCTACAAAAAACCTTCCGTAAAAGGAACAAAAATGTACTACAGAATGACAGACAGAAATCACCATTTTTTTTATATATATATATATATATATATATATATATATATATATATATATATATATATATAGATTTATTTATTAAAGGTAAATTGAGCAAATTGGCTATTTTTGGCAATTTATTTAAGTGTGTAACAAACTGGTAGCCCTTTGCATTAATCAGTACCGAAGAAGTAGCTCTTGCTTTCAAAAAGGTTGGTGACCCCTGTGTTAGGGAGTGAGGTATACCATTGTACACTTGGCACAGCTGCAGTGGCTCACCTGTGTTACAATTATTATTTGTTGTAAAAAAACAAAACAAATAAAACGATGACACAATGTAATGGCTAACATCACAAGAAACACAATTCGTATGCAGTATCTAAAAGTGGGTTTTGAATGCTTAAATGTATGCTTTGTTGGCTTTTATAAGCACAATTGGGTGCTTCTGCTTGCTGAGAGGGGATTTGATGCTATTACTGTACATCACTTTTGTGTCCATTTTAATAATAACATTTATTGAATAGTCTTCTCTCAGGTTCTGTTTCGTCCTTGGAGAGACAGTTGCCTCTGTCTGTGCTTGCTCGTTTGGGGTTTAGATGGATCATTAAATGAGTGTCGGATTGTACAAATTGACACTTATTATTGTTTTGGCTGTGAGAACTTTGTGCAAACATACATTAAACACAGAAAATGTCAATCAATCAATCAAAGTTTATTTATATAGCCCTTAATCACAAGTGTCTCAAAGGGCTGCTCAAGCCACAACAACATCATCGGGTCAGATCCCACATCAGGGCAAGAAAAAACTCAACCTAACGGAAACAACGAGAAATCTTGGAACGGACTGCAAATGTTCAGCAAAGTTAGTATTCCCATGTGATTTGTGGCTTTATCATTTAGTAAAATCGGCCAATCTCGTTAATAAATTAACTACAATAATATTGATTTTTGAAAAATGATATTAAAGATTGAAAGGTGCCATCATGCCCATGTGGGTGCTCAACATTGTCCGTGAATGCTCGGGCCCAAAAGCACCCCAGGGATCGGCGCCTACGCGCCCTATGGTCCAGAAAATACGGTAATCGATTTTTAGATGCATCACAATTCGGACATGGACAAATATAGAATCCATTAGTAAATGTCAATAATCAATGATCAATTAGTTTATTGTCAATAAAGTAATGCAGACAGTTCTAAAATTTGACTGACTGCAGTGAGCCACCTCACCGAGAGATCCGACCAGCTCCTTTTATTATAGGGCACTTATGTTACAGTTTTGCACACATTTTCATTAATTTGTGGGAACTAATTTAACTAGAGATGTCCAATAATATAATAATAATATTGGCCAATAAATACTTTAAAATGTAATATTGGAAATTATCGGTGTCTCTTTTAAAAAAGTTAACTTTATGACTTTTTAAAACGCCGCTGTACAGAGTGGTACACGGACATAGGGAGAAGTACAGAGCGCCAATAAACCTTAAAGGAACTGCCTTTACGTGCCGGCCCAATCACACAATATCTATGACTTTTCACACACACAAGTGAATGCATGCATACAGGTCACACTGAGGGTGGCCGTATAAACAACTTTAACACTGTTACAAATGTGCGTCACACTGTGAACCCACACCAAACAAGAATGACAAACACATTTCGGGACAAAATCCGCACCGTAACACAACAGAACAAATACCCAGAATCCCTTGCAGCACTAACTCTTCCAGGACGCTACAATATACACCCCCCGCGGGTCACCTCAACCTCCTCATGCTCTCTCAGGGAGAGCATGTCCCAAATTCCAAGCTGCTATTTTGAGGCATGTTAAAAAAAATAATGCGCTTTGTGACTTCAATAATAAATATGGCAGTGCCATGTTGGCAATATTTTCCATAACTTGAGTTGATTTATTTTGGAAATCCTTGTTACATTGTTTAATGCATCCAGCGGGGCATCACATCAAAATTAGGCATTATAGTGTGTTAATTCCACAACTGTATATATCGGGATCGGTTGATATCGGAATCGGTAATTAAGAGATGGACAATATCGGATATCGGCAAAAAAGCCATTATCAGTCCTCTCTAGTTGCAAGTGGTAAATGTCTATTTAGTTAAAGGCAATGTAAAACTGCATCAATATACATTAATTACAGATGCATCAATAATCGATTTTTAAGCAAATCATAGGTCCTGATTTGTACCATATTTTTCGGAGTATAAGTCGCTCCGGAGTATATGTCGCACCTGCCGAAAATGCAAAATAAAGAAGGAATATAACATATATAAGTCGCACTGGAGTATAAGTCACATTTTAGGGGGACATTTATTTGATAAAATCCAACACCAAGAATAGACATTTGAAAGGCAATTTAAAATAAAGAATAGTGAACAACAGGCTGAATAAGTGTACGTTATATGACGCATAAATAACCAACTGAGAACATGCCTGGTATGTTAACGTAACATATTATGGTAAGAGTCATTCAAATAACTATAACATATAGAAGAACATGCTATATGTTTACCAAACAATCTGTCACTCCTAATCGATAAATCCCATGAAATCTTATACGTCTGGTCTCTTACGTGAATGAGATAAATAATATTGTTTAAGGACGGCGTGGCGCAGTGGTAGAGTGGCCGTGCGCAACCCGAGGGTCCCTGGTTTAATCCCCATCTAGTAGCAACCTCGTCATGTCCGTTGTGTCCTGAGCAAGACACTTCACCCTTGCTCCTGATGGGTGCTGGTTAGCGCTTTGCATGGCAGCTCCCTCCATCTGTGTGTGAATGTGTGTGTGAATGGGTAAATGTGGAAGTAGTGTCAAAGCGCTTTGAGTACCTTGAAGGTAGAAAAGCGCTATTCAAGTACAACTCATTTATCATTTATATTTTACGGTAATGGGTTGAAAATTTCACACATAAGTCGCTCCTGAGTATAAGTCGCACCCCCAGCCAAACTATGAAAAAAACTGTGACTTATAGTCCGAAAAATACGGTAATCGTAATCAAATCGTGAGGTTCCCAAAGATTCCTACCCTTTAAGTACCACCCCACCCTCCCACATTTCACCTTAACCAGTAACAGCAAAACACCAAAGGTCAGACTGATGGACGGGATTTTACCATCGAATGGTAAATTTCTACATTCACTCATTCATACACACATTCACACTGATGGCGGGAGCTGCGATGCAAGGCCCTAACCACGACCAATCAGGAGTAAGGGTGAAGTGTCTTGCTCAAGGACACAACAGACATGACAAGGTTGGTAGAAGGTGGGGATTGAACCAGGAACCCTCAGGTTGCTGACACGGCCACTCTTCCACCCGCGCCACGCCGTCCCCATCAGAAAATGTCCGAGGACTAATCCGCTCTCGACCCCTCTACATCGCCCCAAAGTAACGTGCATGCAACCAAGGCTAATTGCCCGCAAATTAACATGAACTAATGTGATGTGGTAAAGGGCAGCACTACCACGATGGCCTTTGGCCTTTGGCGGCATCATCACCTGATCTGAATCAGCAGTGAGGCATTATTCTGCTTGCCACCCATTCCTCCTCACGTCTCAGTGGGAGTTCTGCGACCCAACGC